>NW_024081498.1:191544-271449 GCF_003009895.1 Hyaena hyaena | reverse complement strand
ACAAACTATAAGAAAACTTATGAAGGAAATTGAAGAAGACACAAAGAAATGGAAAAACATTCCATGCTCATGGATAGGAAGAATAAATATAGTTAAGATGTCATTATTACCCAAAGCACTCTACACATTCAATGCAATCCCAATCAAAATTGCACCAGCATACTTCTCAAAACTAGAACAAACTATCCAAAAATTTGTATGGAACCACAAAAGACCCCGAAACAATTTCCATTTCTCTCAAGTACTCGTGTCATGCAAATGCTGGTGGTATAGAAGTCACACAGAGAACCTTAGGGTAGAAGACAGTTTTTATTTGTTTGTCTTAAGGTTGCTAGCATTGCACATTTTCAATAATAAAAGGGGAAAGGAGGCATCTGGATGGTTTAGTTGGTTGGGCATCAGACACTTGATTTCAGCTCAGGTCATGATGTTATGGTCTTGAAATCCAGCTCTGCTTTGGACTCTGTGCCAGCGTGCAGCCTGCTTGGGATTCTCTCGCTCTCTCTCTCTCCTCCCCTCTCCCCTGCTTGCTATTTCTCTCTCTCTCTCTCTCTCTGTCTCAAGTAAAAAAAGTGGGGGTGGGAGAAGAAATAGAGAGGGAGAGAGAATGATAATGCCAAAGAGAGTAGTGGGACTAAAATGGCCAGATTAGTGATTCAGAGGAAGTAAGAGGGGTAAAGCGCATCAGTGAAGGGAGTGGAGGAGACTTTTTATTTTTCTGAAGGTTGAAGGAAGTAGAATATAAGGGAGTATATGGGGGGAAAACTTTTTAGGAGAGGAGAGAGGATGAGGGATCTCCCATTGGATAATTTTGTGGTAAAATCATAGGGAAGTAGGGAGGGAGGGATGATGAGTGAGGGGGAGAGTGATTTGCAACAGGTAGGAAAGGGTTGGAGTAGCTGCTGCAGGGACTCAATAGGGAGTCAACAAAATGGATAAAAAGATATTAAGTATCAGTGGGGGTCAAGTTGAAGTTAGAATGGCTTGAATTTGAACAGTTTAAAAGACTAAGATTTAGCGAGGAACAATACAGTGAGAGACAGTGCAGTTTGGGGTATGATATGTTAAAAGTTGACAGGTGCTTGTGCTTTATGAGATGCTTTGAGAGATTCATTTTTAGTTTTTTAAAATGCTTTTTTATTTATTTCTGAGAGAGAGGGAGACAGTGTGAGCAGGGGAGGGTCAGAGAGAGAGGAGGACACAGAATCTGAAGCAGGCTCCAGGCTCTGAACCAGGTGTCAGCACAGAGCCTGATGCGGGGCTCGAACCCACCAACCACAAGATCACGACCTGAGCCCAAGTCAGATGTTCAACCGATTGAGCCACACAGGCACCCCTAGAGAGATTATTTTTTTGTATTGCAGTTAGTAAATGTCCTTTTTTCCTCTAATCATCTGATTTTAACTATTACTTCTTCGGTTTTGACCAGTTTTCTTTTTGCTCCAATGATCCTCCTTTTCCATCTTTACTTCTCTTGGAATTTATCTTCAGTTTAACACTGAACAGAGTAAAGAAAAAAATTTATGTTATATAAAGTCATTTTGTAGCCAGTTTCCTGCAAGAACAGATATTCCATTGAATGGGTATATATCTACAGGCTTTAGTCAGTTAAATTCTCAGTTATATGAATGCTTCCATTTCACATTTATTGCCTTGCTCAATCCATTTTTTAAATTGAAGTATAGTTGATATACGAGGTTATTTTAGTTTCAGGTGTACAACATAGTGATTTGACAATTCTAATCAATTTCTGTATATTGTTCACCTAAAAAATGAACTATAGAGGGTTCCTGAGAGGTTCTGATAGAGCTTATATCAGAGACTGCAATCTCAGTTGGCCTAGGGTTTTAAATAATTCCATTTGTTACCCTGTGTTTAGCTTGAATGCCCATCCTGAAAACCAGTCCTTTAAATGGTCTGTATATTTTGTAATCCTGCATAAAATTGCCAATATATTTATTTATTTTAATTAAAATAGTATATGCCTTGCACTGAAAATGTCAAAGTGGAATATTTGACCTAAAATCACAGATCACCATCCTTCCCCTCCAAATCCAGTATGAATTGGGAGAAAATATAAATTGTCCACTAAATCTTGGAAGATTACAGCATTTCAGAGTATGAGAAGCTACACTTAGACCCGAAATCATTCCACTGGAATAGTGGCACCTAAAACTTCTTGTTCTGATGAGATATGGTATCTGTACTAACTTTGTTCTCTTATTTGCTGGAGTGTCCTGCTCTTATCTGGAAATTATTCATACACCTTGACTAATGTCTTACTTTTAATGCAGTGCTTATCTCCATGGGTATTCTGTTCATTGCAGCCTTTATGATTTTATATACTTCATGCAATTCCAACTTACAGGGTATTGATAAACAAGGATTCATTTAGTCTTGTGGAAACCCAGGCTTATTTAGAAATATGTTAGGCTTATAGGAGGCCTGAAAGTCAAGAAGAAAAAAAAAAAAAAAAAAAAAAAAAAAAAACACAACAAAAAAAAAAAAAAAAAAAAAAAAAAAAAAAAACCTCTCCATGCAGAATTTGTCTCAATCTCAAAGCATAGATAACAAGAGTAGAAGTAGCAGTCATAGAAAGAGACTATAAAAATATCCAGAAAACCCAAGGAGACAACGCCTGGTCTCTTAGATGAAAATGACTAAATTTTTAAATTACAACTATCCCTTAATGCAACAAAGGCAAACCTAAGAGGGAATGATATTGCGATACATGTCTACTTCAAGAAACAAGAGAAGTATCAAATACACAACCTAACCTTATACCTAAAGGAGCTATAAAAATAACAGCAAGTAAAGCCTAAAGCCCGTAGAAGAAGGGAAATAATAAAGATTAGAGCAGAAATAAATGATATAGAAACAAACAAAAAACACAGCATTACATATCAACAAAACTCAGAGCTGGTTCTTTGAAAGAATTAATAAAATTGATAAACCCCTAGCCAGACTTAACACAAACTAAAGAGAAAGGACGCAAATAAAATCATGAATGAAAGAGGAAATATCACAACCAACACCAGAGAAATATAAATTGTTATAAGAGAATATTATGAAAAATTATATACCAAAAAACTGTACAATCTGGAAGAAATGGGCAAATTCATAAAAGCATACAAAAACCAAAGCTGAAACAGGAAGAAACAGAAAATTGGAACAGATGCATATCCAGCAAGGAAATTAAATCAGTAATCAAAAATATCCCAACAAACAAAAGTCCTAGGCCAGATGGATTCCCAGGGGAAATCTACCAGAGATATAAAGAGTTAATTCCTATGCTTCTCAAACTGTTCTAAAAAATAGAAATGGAAGAAAACTTCCAAACTCACTCTATGAGGCTGGCATTACCTTGATTCCAAAACCAGATAATGACCCCCATAAAAAGGAGAATTACAGGCCAATATCCCTGATGAACATGGATGCAAAAGTTCTCAATAAGATACTAGCAAATTGAATCCAACAGTACATTAAAATTATTATTTACAATGATCAAGTGGGATTTATTCCTAGGCTGCAGTGGTGGTTGATTAACCAATCAATCAGCATCATACACCACATTAATAAAAGAAAAGGTAAGAATGATATGATCTTCTTAATAGATGCAGAAAAAGCATTAGCAAAATATGGCATCCAGTATTGATAAAAACCTTCAAGAAACTAGGTATAGATGGAACATACCTCAGTATAATAAAGACCATATATGAAAGACCCACAGCTAATATCATCTTCAAAAGGGAAAAACTGAGAGCTAAACTGAGAGCTTTTTCTCTATGTTCAGGAACAAGAGAAGATGTCCACTCTCACTGTTACTATTTAACATAGTACTGGAAGTCTTAGACCCAGCAATCAGACAACAAAAAGAAATAAAATGCATTCAAATCAGCAAGGAAGAAGTCAAACTTTCACTATTCGCAGGTGACATGATACTCTATGTAGGAAACCTGAAAGATTCCATTAAAGTTGCTAGAACTGGGGCACTTGGGTGGGTCATTCAGTGATGCATCTGACTTGGGCTCAGGTCATGATCTCACAGTTCGTGAGTTACAGCCCCGCGTTGGGTTTTGTACTGACAGCTCAGAGCCTGAAGCCTCCTCTGGATTTTGTGTCTCCCTCTCTCTCAACCTCTCTCTGTCCTTCCCCTGCTCACATTTTCTCCCTCTGTCTCTCAAAAAAGGAATGTGTTAATTTTTTTTAATTGCTAGAACTAGTACATGGATTCATCAAAGTCACAAAATATAAAATCAACACGCAGAAATATGTTGCATTTCTATACACCAATAATGAAGCAGCAGAAAAAGAAATCCTTGATTGCATTTATAACTGCACCAAAAACCCTAAGATACCTAGGGCTAAACCTAACCAAAGACGGGAAAGATATATACTCTTAAAACTATAGAACAATTATGAAAGAAATTGAAAAGGACACAAAGGGAAAAATATTGCATGCTCATGGATTGGAAAACATTGTTAAAATGTCTATACTACCCAAATCTATCTATATATTTAATGCAATCCTTATCAAAATACTACCAGCATTTGTCACAGAGGTAGAACAAACAATCCTAAAATTTGTATGGAACCACAAAAGACCCTGCATAAACAAAGCAATTCGGGGAGCGGGGGAAGCAAAGCTGGAGGCATCCTGATTCGGGACATCAATTTATATTAAAAAGCTGTAGTCACTAAGACAGTATGGTACTGGTAGAAAACAGACACATAGATTCATGGAACAGAATATAAAACCCAGAAATGGACCTGTAACTATATGGTTTAACCTTTGACAAAGGATGGAAAAAGACAGTATTCAACAAATGGTGTTGGAAAAACTGGACAGCAACATGCAGAAGAATGAAATTGGACCACTCTTTTACACCATACACAAAAATAAATTCAAAATGGGTGAGACACCTAAACGTGAGTCAGGCAACCATCAAAATCCTAGAGAACACAGGCAGCAACTTCTTTGACCTCGATTGGAGCAACTTTTAGACACGTTGCCGGAGGCAAGAGAAACAAAAGCAAAAATAAACTATTGGGGCTTCATCAAGATCAAAACATTCTGCACAGTGTAGCAAACAATAAAAAAACTAAAAGGCAGCCTATGGAATTGGAGAAGATACTTGCAAACGACCTATCTAATAAAGGGTTAGTATCCAAAATCTATAAAGAGCTTATCAAGCTCTACACCCCAAAACCAAATTACCTAGTTAAGAAATAGGCAGAAGACATAAACAGACACTACCAAAGAAGACATCCAGATGGCTAACAGAGACATGAAAAGATGCTCAACATTACTGATCATCAGGGAAATAGAGATCAAAACTCTAATGAAATACCATCTCACATCTGTCAGAATGGCTAAGATTAACAACACAAGAAACAACAGGTGTTAATGAGGATGAGGAGAAAGGGTTACCCTCTTGAATTATTGGTGGGAATGCAAACTGGCACAGCCACTTGTGAAAACAGTATGGAGGTTCCTCAAAAAGCTAAAAATAGAACTACCTGGGGCGCCTGGGTGGCTCAGTCTGTTAAGCGGCCAACTTCGGCTCAGGTCATGATCTCGTGGTTCATGGGTTCTAGCCCCAAATCGGGCTCTGTGCTGACAGATAGCTCAGAGCCTGGAGCCTGTTTGAGATTCTGTGTCTCCCTCTCTCTCTGACCCTCCCCTGCTCATGCTGTCTCTCTCTCTCTCTCTCTCAAATAAATAAAAACATAAAAAATTAAAAAAAAGAAATAGAACTACTCTATGATCCAGCAATTGTACTATTAGGTTATTTACCCAAAGGATACAAAAATACAGATTTGACATAGTACATGCACCCCAGGATTATCAACCATAGCCAAGCTATGGAAAGAGCTCAATTGTCCATCATGTGATGAATGGATAAAGACATATAGATATAGATATAGATATTAGATATACAATCCATATATAGGTATACAATGGAATATTATTCAGTTGTCAAAAAAGAATAAAATCTTGCCATTTGCAAGGCCATGTATGGAGCTAGAGTGTATTGTGCTAAGCGAAATAAGTCACTCAGAGAAATACAAATTCCATATGATTTCACTCATATGTGAAATTTAGAAAAAAAACAGATGAACATATTGGATAGAGAAGAAAGAGAGAGAAAGAGGGAAACAAACCATAAGAGACTCAAGATAGAGAACAAACTGAGCCTTAATGTAGAGAGTTGAGGGGGAAATGGGCTGTATAATTGATAGGTTTTAAGGAGGCCACTTGTTATGATAAGAAGAGCACTGGGTGTTGTATGTAAGTGATTAACCACTGAATTCTACTTCTGAAACCAATATTTCACTGTATGGGAACTAACTAGAATTCAAATAAAAATTTGAGAAAAGTACAAGTATCCCTTAAAAAAATTGTATTAAGTTTATTTTCTAGAAAACTTCTAATGGGAAGGAATCCAAATAACTAAGTGTAGGGTCTTTTGTGTATTGACAAGTTTCCAATGGACTTTAACCCTTAAATGATCAATGGCTAATATTACTCCCTAGTATTTTTACTAGAATTTGAACCTTAATCACTGGTTAATAATTAAGATATTACTACATGTCTGAAAGATCACATATATGACAAATCCAGTTTGAAACTTTTTGAAAGTTGTCAAAGTACACTTATTTTTCAGTATTGCAAATAGTGACTGCAGCCTGTTCCATCTTTTCTTTTTGTATTTCAGAATCCCTCAGATTTGAAACCTCATAATATATGTGTAATGTCCTATTGCTGAAAACTCCAAATCTCTTTGCAAATAAAAGGGATTTAATAATGTGAGTGCAGCCCTATACAGGGAGTAAGTTGGCTTTAGGATTTCTAATGCATATAGAGGACAAACTGAGGGTTGAATGGGGGGAGCAGGGAAAGTGGGTGATGGGCATTAAGGAGGGCACTTGTTGGGATGAGCACTGAGTGTTGTATGAAAACCAATTTGACAATAAATTATATTTAAAACAAATTAATTTAATTTAAAAAATAAAGTAAAATCTAAAAATTTCATTTTCAAGTTAGTCATTTTAACACACATCTTAATAAGCATTTCTGTGAAAACATCTGTTGAACACAATTTAGGATTCATTATTTTTTTAAATTTTATATTTATTTATTTTGAGAAAGAGCAAGTAGGGGAGAGGGAGAAAGAGCGGGGGTGGTTGCGGGGGCGGAGAGAATCCCATACAGGCTAGTCACTATCAGTGCAGAGCCTGATGAGGGCTCCAACTCATGAACTATGAGATCATGACCCGACCCAAAACCTAAAGTCCCACTTAACCCACTTAGTCACCCCGGCACCCAGGATTTATCTTTTAGTTTTCATTTATTTCAGAGAGAGAGAGAGACCAGGGGAGGGTGAGAGAGAGAGGGAGACACAGAATCCGAAACAGGTTCCAGGCTCTGAGCTGACTGTCAGCACAGAGCCCAATGCGGAGCTGGAACCCACCAACTGTGAAATCATGACCTGAGCAGAAGTCGGAAGTTTAACGGACTGAGTCACCCAGGCGCCCCAGGATTTATCATTTAAAAAGCTGATAAGTATAAACATTTCTGTCAGTGCTTTTCTATTCCTTTTTAAAAATCTCTACTTTTTGTGGAAGCTTTTTCTGCTTCTGATCTCTCTTCTCAATTGTCCTTTTTTTGCTCCTTCTTCTTTTATTCCCACAATACCAATGTAGTAAAAATGATTTAATACCTTTTAAAAGTGTTTTGTGGCTGCAGCATTGTAGTCTATTATGTTAGAGTCACTTATCACTGTGTTCCAAAAGCAACTATCATCACAGCTTCTTAGCATTTTAACCACATACAGTTAAAAAATTGTAACAATATGAAGGCATTCAAAGGATAGTTCTTACTACTTGTTTGATGAAATGACATAAGGAGAAAATATGTTGAAGACAGAGACAGAAAAAAAATCCAATTTAGGACATTTATGTCTTGTTAAGAGGAGGGGAAATCCATCCTCTTTTCCTTCTTGCTACTGCTATGTACAAGGAGATCTAAATAGAATTCAGTAAAGATCTAAAATTATTTACATTTCTTAATGTTTTATTTATTTCTAGGAGAGAGAGAGACAGCGTGAGCAGGAGAGGGTCAGAGAGAGAGGGAGTCACAGACTGAAACAGGCTCCAGGCCCTGAGCTGGCAGTCAGCACAGAGCCCGACGCGCGGCTTGAACCCACGAACCGCGAGATCATGACCTAAGGGAAAGTCGGACGCTTAACCGACTAAGCCACCCAGGCGCCCCTAAAATTATTTACATTTTGGAACGATATTGGAGAAGTGGCTGTAGCTATATCATTGGTAACGTTTTGTAAGGAAACGAAGCACGGATTTCACTTTATGAATAACACGCTGTAAAGAAAAGGAGCACAGGAAAGGAAACACCTCGATTTCAGAGAATCAAAAGCTCGACAAGGAGTCTTAAAACAACTTTATTGCAGTGATCTAACCATCTCATCCTGTGTGGAAAGGATCATGCCTTTTCCCTGGAATGTATCTTGCGTAGACATTTTGCTGATCGTGAAATCTAGTAGTGCGTTTAGGGGCATTTGACATGTGGGGGAAGGGAAATCTTGAGCTACAGTGCAGGACACGGAGCTGTAATTATTGGGCCATCAAAAGTCATAGACGAGGGAAGAAAATGTAGTATTAAACAGTGCAAACCGTTGCTGTTCTCTCATATTCTGTAATGATGTTTTTGAGTCTTACGGGAACTTTTCCTATCAATTTTTGCCAAGGATGGGACAAGACATTCTTGAAACCAGGGAAAGGAATCAGAAAAAAAAAAACTGAGTCTGTTCCAAGACAGTGGAGGAAGCGCGGTAAAATGAGGCGTCAGTCCGCCACCTGCAAACCAAATCCCTTTACCTACTTTCCAAAGTGATCCATCACAGGCTCACCGCGCCTACTGAGAGTGTGTTGAGTTAGGGTTAGCAGCCTGCAGCTCTGTTCTGAGTGCGGTTTTGGACGCTGGTTCCTCTGTGCGCTGAGTATTGGAGAACTTATACCAAGCGCTCTAGGTGGGCTGAACTCACTGGAGTCTTTCTCCTGGAAGCTGGGTGAATCTATCTAAGCTCCGCAGAGTTTGGGAGCAATGTACAAATGGAATTGGAGCTGCCACCACCCTTTCATGAATTGAATCCAGGTGCAGTGTGGCGCAGGATTGTGGAGAGGCATGTTTTGGAGTGGCCTTTGTGTTCCCACCTCAACACTGGTGGGGCATGGAGGGGAAGGGTCCTATTGCCCAGGCCACTTTGAGAGCTCTGCCTGATAATTGGAGGTTCTCTCCTCTGACTGCTAGGCTAGAAGCAAAGGAACCACACCACCTCCTTCTCGAGCTCCAACCTCCTTCACCAGCGAACCCTGAAAGGCCTGAGCTAGTTGGGAGGCCGGCCAGAGAGTCTCCACCTCCTCGCGGGCAGCAGCCATTCGGCGCGCTCGGGAGCCGAAGCGGGTGGGATCCATTGGCTGGGAGACACTGCCAGTCTCGTAAGGGGGCGTGTTGGGGGTGGGTTCTCCGAACGCGGCGCGTCAGGGCTACAAGCTGTTTGCTAGGTGGTGGGTGAACGTGAACGTGAGTGTGAGCCCGGCTACCGTAGACTTCAAAACAGTTCGGAGAGAGCAGAGCGCGCCAGAGAGAGTGCGCGAGAGTGTGGGATCGAGTGCGAGGAGACTTAGAGGAGACAGGACGAGAAAATAGGGCCCCCAAATCTACGATTTGAGACTGAATGACCATGGCTGTCTCCGCACCTCCAGTGATCTCTGCAACTTCTAGCGGTGCCGGAGTCCCGGGGGGCTTATTTCGGACAGAAACCTTGTACTCGACTCCTGGAGAGCCTCCTCGTCTCACCCCTAATATGATCAACAGTTTCATGGCCAATAACCACAGCGGCAGCTCCAGGGGTGGCGGGATCGGTGGAGCGAGCGGAGGCAGCGGCAACACCAACACCAACGAGTGCAGGATGGTCGACATGCATGGGGTGAAAGTGGCTTCTTTCCTGATGGATGGTCAAGAACTGATTTGCCTGCCGCAAGTCTTTGATCTCTTCCTTAAGCACCTGGTGGGAGGGTTGCATACGGTGTACACCAAGCTGAAGAGACTGGACATATCCCCTGTGGTATGTACTGTCGAGCAGGTCCGGATCCTCCGTGGACTGGGGGCCATCCAGCCTGGGGTGAACCGCTGCAAACTCATCACAAGAAAAGACTTCGAAACTTTGTTCACCGATTGCACCAATGCCAGGTGAAATACTCGGTTTTTTTTAGCTTGCTCTTCTCTCTTTGACCTCTTTTGCATGTTTCATCAACCCCATCCAACTTTGCAGGGTGCCTTAACTAGATTGCCTCTACTCTTCACGCTGTAAGTCGGTGGGAAAGGGTACTAGAAGGACTCATTAATTGCCCATCCTTTCTAGTACCCCCGCTCAGTGGCAGGGCATGGGCCTAAGTCCCGCACAAACTTCAGTTTGCTGTCCTCTACTGAAACTTTTCAGCCTTTCGCCCATATCTTGCAAGGCTTTTTAGCTGCTTGTGTTTATTTGCTAATTTATCTATGTGGTTTTCATTCCTTTTCTGTGGCTGTACGGGTCGGATAGATTTTCTCCTGAACACAGACACCAGGGGCTTTCTAGGGAAGAAGCCTGGCGGAGCTGTAAACTGGGTTCCTAAACTGGCAATCCAGAATACCGCATTTGGGAAATGCAGAGGGTCTGAAGTCTAGAATCCATCCCAGAGGGTGATTCGTTTCCCCTCTTGTGTGTTTGCTATGAGAGTGCATGGCGTGTGTGATGGTGGTGGTGTTGCTGTTGGCGTGATTATGAGTGTCTGTGTGTGAGAGAGAGCAGAGACAGAGACACAGAGAAACAGAGAGAGAGAGAGAGAGCGCGAGCGAGAGAGCGCAAGAGCGCGCTAGAGAGAACGCGAACGTGTGAGTGTGTGCAGATGCCTGCTGGGCAAAGCTCCCCAGGTTCATGATACAGGGAAGTCGATGGACCCCATTTAAAAAAAAGAAAAAGAATGACGACAGATGTCAGTTTCCTGGGATCGTCTTTTATTGGGTCATCCGCACTGGGCAATGTGGGTCATGAAACTCTGGGGCTGGGCATTGATTGGGGATTGAAGTAGAAGTTGGAGAGGATGCTTCCAGCTCTTCCCTACCCCAGGCAAACAGTTGGAAGGATCCTATTACCCCAAAGAGAGGATTCCTAAAATGATGATGACGACCAGCTTCTCTGGTTGTAAGTGTACCTTCTTCATATGACAGTTTAGAAATACATTGTAGAACAAATGTCTATTTGCATATGTTCATAGGCAAATTGTATTCAGTGTTTTCTGAGTTTTAAAAAAAGGAAGTGAAGTAAACTATACTCAAGAATATTTGACTTTTTAAAGACCTGTGAATTAGTCTTCCTAGTGATTTTATTCCATCTCTGGTCTGATAATCGCGTTGTTAGGCATGTACACGTTTGGAATACAAACCAAGAAATCATCACTGGGTTAAAGAGAGCAAAGGGACTTGTAAAACAACACTACTGTTGATCATTTTGCAGAAAACTTCTGCAGAGGTAGACTTTCTCACAGGGAAACTTTAAATCATAAGAACACTGGTGTTACCAACTAAAACTAACTCAATTGTCTTATCTGTTGTAAAATCCAAATTACTATGTATTGTTGAAGTATACCAACAATAGACAAACTGTTGCTGACTGCTACAATAAAGTAATGCTACAGAACTTACAAGGGAACCTTTCTCTCCCCACTTTGAACACTGTCCTCCTGTGTTCTAGCAATTAAACAGAAACCTGTTCTATGAGAACTTCTAGGTGATTCATATCTGGGGCTTATAAACCTGGTTTATTATATCAAATTTTCTCAAGGTAGATAGATGGCCTTAAAACACACACAATAACTGCTCCCTCAATAAATAAGCAATTACAAGGTTTAAGAGTAGGATGGAAATTTTATTTTGATTACAAAGCATTTTACTAGCATACCAACTCCGAAAATTACCAGAGACTTCAGATAAGAGCTATCTAGTTCATTTGTTGCCAATCAAAAAGACACATTTAAACAATTGCAGACATACAAACCTATCCCCCTCCACTCTCCTCCTCCTTCTCTTCCCTCTTCTATCTTATAAATACCCATTCTTAAAGTGGAACAGTTATTATACACAACAAATTTGCCCTACCTCAATAATTAATTTACACATCCTTGAGCAAAATATATGACTTTCATTTAAAAATAGATTAGTATTTTAATGTGACTTTGATGCTTTCCTTTGTAAATAGAAAGTTTTCTTAAATTAATTTTTCTTATAACTACTTATGAAGGGAAAAATGATACATTACTCGGTATCAAGAAGCAGGTGTTCTTATACTATTTTTGGACCCTAATATATGATTTGTTTTTAGATTATTATTTAAATTCAGGTAAGTTATATTTACTCTTTATCACATCATTTACAGTGCTAACTTTTTTGAGGGCTTAAATTGCTTTTGGATATGTATATGCATGTATATGTGATAGGGAAGTATTAAAAACATAAGAAGATATATGTATGAGATATGGTGACTGTGCCTCCTTTTGCATTTATTTGTTTATGGGTATATTATTTATTCACATGCATTTTATATGTGAGTTACAAGCGTTACAATATATAATTGTAAAAATTTATGAAATATATTTTATAAATTGAGATGAGGAAAATTACTAGAAACACATCTATAATGCAATTTCTAGATATTAAAAAAAAAACACCCTACAGTATCTGGGAAAAATCTAATTAATGATAAAATAACATTACCAATTTTTTACAATGCAAAATGCCCTCATAACTGTGTTGTTAAAAGCTAGAAAATATGATAATGCTATATATAAAGGATGCTATATATAAAGGATACTTTATGACTTTAGTTAACATCATTTACAGAAATGTGTACCTTCAATCATTCCCAGTATCTGAATGATTTTATAAAATTGTGAAATTATTATTTAGATCAACATTATTTCTATGAGTATTCTAGTCAGTGAAAAGAAAGGTGAGGGATGTAAATAGGAATGAGACCCAAGAGAGACAAAATCAGGTAGATGAGACATGAAGCCAGTAAAAAAGAGATGTAGGATATGAGCAGAATGATGCTATGAGAGGAGGTGAAAGATGGATCAGAAGAGCATATAGAAATGCCTAAAAACACGAACAATGAATCAATGGAGACGTGGCTAAAGACGATTGTCACTGAGGACTCAAGACTTCTTAGCTCTTCTGGTTAAAGGGGAAAATGCAAGGAAAGAGTATATAAATGTTCAGTGATTGGAAGCTATTATATACTATTTTTATTTGAGAAAAAAATCATCATTTCCTGATGATTAAATTCCCATACTGTATTGTTCAATGGAAGGCCTATTTGTAATGGTGTCATTGTTAATTTTCTTTTCCTACACACTAAACATTTCTTTCTCTCTCTGTCAGTTAACTGGGGGAGAGTATAAGTCCTGACTTAGGGTATTCTAACTTGGAATGCTTCCTACACTATTCCAGAAGACACAAATTGGACCATTTTCAAATAGGTCGTTTTCAAAGACCTTAATGTATCACCACTAAGTGACATTTTTGATTCGGCTCAAGACAGATATTTATTAATGTGCACTGCAGAAAAGTGAATGAATAAAATACATACATGATTGTTTCTTTGACAGTACTGAGAGTCACAAGAACTCTACCAGTGTTTTATATTTATTATTTTGTTATTAGCTACTTTTCAAAATATTCCAAATTGTCTTCCCAGAAAAGTATTTGGAAAATAATACTTGCCTCACCTACTAGAAAATAGGAAGACTAAAAAAATTAAAAACCCTCTTGACTATACATTGTTCTATTAAATAAGTCAAGCTTTGCAATTCCAAAGGGCTATCCAATATTTTTCCTTGAAAATATTTTTTTTTACTTCAGAAACTAATTGTATCGAGATTATTTTGAGAAGTATTACAAAAATGATAAGAAAAAGAACCAAAACAAAGTTATCTTGTTTTAGATTTTTTTTTGACAGATAAGTCACTGATGTTTTTTCATTTCTTGTGCAACAAAACTTGGAGATTTTAATATCAGAGCAGGCAGATTCAGAAAGCAAATATCTAAAAATCTTGCTGTCATGCAATGGATTTTCCTTCCTAAATTCTTCAAAGTTTAATGTAGCAGTAAAATATTAAATTAAAAATTGATATTCAGGAAATGTGAAAAATCAGCCAGCACATTTTGGTGTTATCTATTATTATCTACTTGTCTATATAAAAGTAACATTGTTAGATCTCATGATCACCCTTTACTTTCATTTGAGGATCAACTGATTAAATGTTATTCAGTCATTTATATAGTTAAATGAATACTTGGAGAAACAAGAATGTATGATTAAGAAAACATTTTAACGTATTTGGAGACATGATTCAACACATTTTAAAATAAATAAAATTCAGTTTTTTATATTAAAAATTTAAATGATCCAACTGTGGTTGTTATTTTGACTGTGTGAATAAAGCATAAATGAGCATCCATGTTAGAATAAGTTTATGTGAATTATGACTTTAAAACAATTTAAAACTTTCAAATACAATAAATAAAATTATTATAAATACCCAATGACTTTGCCTTTGTATTCATACTCAATGAATATAGTTCATTATCCACACAGAATAACAATTTACTTTGAAAATTGATGTTTTCATTCATAAGAAAATTATGCAAAACCAGATTTTTTAAGAACTTGCATCATTTTCCTGACATAATATTTGGTATAACTTTACATTTGCAGAAATAATAAAAACATTTTAGAAGTTAATCTGGGTAGTAAATGGAGACATTTTATTTCATAGGATAATGAGAGGAAAGTCAGATTGTCTATTAAAAGCAGTCACATAGTTGTCAATGCTCTTTTATTAGAAGAATGATTCAAGATTATAATCAGGGCAATTTAGTCATGTGCCAGTGCACATAACTTCCACATGTACATTTATCCTAAATGCACAATTCTGCATAGCTAACAATTTTTTTATATTTATCTAACCACTCTAACTGGATTTAATATTTGTCCAAACACTTATTATGTTATGGATATTACATTAAAGAAATAATGCATAATATAATGGAGAGTTTCTTTGGATATTTATGTGTAATATTGCCCTCAATGTATAGTACATGAATGCCAATAATTAGGAAGTGATGGTCTTAAGACATTAATGTTTTATATGGTTTCACACAGGAAATTCCTAATACTGTGAAAATATTGTCTAAATTATTTCATGCTTTCTTAAGTGATCTTATTTTGTCTGAATGAAATCCCTACATAGTTTAAAAGTGCTTCAAGAAGGCAAATATAATTGTGAGAAAGCTTATTCAGGATATGTTTCATTTGTCAATCTAGATCTTTAGGGTCATTTTATCTGATTGCACTTAAGGATACAAATGATTTAGATTTATCCACTCTATGCATTTCAAATATGTATTAAAACCACCATAATTGACCAAAACTGAATTTTTTTTTTCAGAGAAAGGACATCGAACCTTCCCCCAAAGCAAAACAATTAGGTACTAATGATATTCTTGTTGCATATTCAAAAGGTCTTTGGTAGCATTTTTTCCTCTTTTTCTTCCCTTTTACCATCTCAACCTGCAAAACTCTTCACTGTCACTTCAGATCATACAATTCTGAGAAGATAAAACAACATTTAAACACATTTGCTTTGGAAGGGAAAATGAGCATTTGTACCCAACAAGCCTGATTGTGGAACTGCATGCAAATTGAGTTTTGATTTATCTCTTTTACACTTTTTTCCATTTGAATTGATCTTGCATTAATTTCACCAAGCGGCTCTGTGAGGCTGCAGATGTTGCCCTGTGTTTAATAAATCAATGAGACAGATCTGAATGAATCACTTCAGATGGATTCTCTGCTCAGTTTGATGTCTAGATGTTATTCTTAGCTTGTTATCATGACAGATGCATTAATGTTCCCATACACTGCCAGCAATGTCAAAGAGATAGAAGCTTTTAAAGTGGCAGCATCCATTTTTCCATTTTCTGCTAGAATAACTAAATTCATTTAACTTTATTTAGAAATCAGTGAAAAATATCAAATCAATCATGAGTTTCTTCATGGGAAAGAGTCTTAATTTTCATGCTATATTAACTATTCTAAAACGGTGGCAATCAATATATTAAAACCTAAATATAGTGTAGCTACTTAAAAGTACCCTTCACATTAATATTTAATCATGGTAGGAAAAATGAGAATAAGTAATATATGATTGGGACACATTGAAAGTGTCACTATAAGTAGAATAATGCTGTATCCAAATTGATTACAGAAGGGTGTTAATTTTCAAATCTGTACTAATAAGCTTCTTGTTGGCTTAATGCAGCTGTAATATACTCTTATGAAGGGATTTAGAACTCCTTCAAGATTTAATATTTCTTTTTAGTAGGGAAAAGATAGCCTGTCCATTGTATATGCATCATTGTTCACTTTGTAAAGCTGAAAAATTTAGAAAAATTATTTCAGTTTAATATATTTCAGTTATTTATATTCTGGGTAATTATTAGTAAATCATTCAATAACAATAAATGCTACTTGTGTAATTTAATTTCTTAGACTGTAGAAAAGCATAAGCATACCAAAAGAACTTTATTATAATGGTAGTGAAATTAATTAGATACTTGCATTAAATATCATAATGATGATACTTTATTTCATTTAACCCGTGGCTTCACTACCTTGATTTTAGGAGAGAAACAATTCTGTCAATTGTTGTGAAATATTTTGAATTGAATGTAGGTGTTATAACTTTTTAGTTAATTTCTGAGAAAGGTTTTAAAAAAGAAATTCAATTTTTCTATGTTCAACTTTCTGAAGAATATATACTAAAAAATCAGCTTTTAGAGGTAGTTCCTCGTTGCAGGCCTTCACAGCATTCTGTCATCATAATTTTGTTCCCTTTATTAAAATAGGAAATCAGGAAACACTGTTAATTGATACCGTTGAGGTTTTAGATTCTTCAGGAGAATTTTTGTCTTCAGTGTTAGGCTAATTTTAGAAGCTTAGAATCCATTCTATTGTCTATAGTATAAAGATAATTTTATAATGAAGTTTAATAAAGTAATGGACAGGAATTTTTTTTCAAAGTTTGCTAAAACATGGGGATGTTTTCATGATAATATTTGCCACACCATTTTATAGAGCTAAAGTTATATTTGAATTGATGAAATTATTATATTGAGAATGAGAATATAATATATAATGCATATTATTTTATGCAAAATTGAATATAATATACTAAAGAGCAAGTTGATATATTTGTCACTATCTATAATGATATTCTTTTTTTTTACAAATAGTTTATTGTCAAGTTGGTTTCCATATAACACCCATATAATGATATTCTTAAAAGAGAACCGAATTTGTTACACAAAACAAAACCTTGAATTTGTAATAATAATTTCTGAGGAGTAAATTTAACTATAGTAATGTTCATTGCAAAACTTGATTAAACCTAATATTGTGTATATTTCAGGCACTTAATTCACATTTGTTAAATGAATATACACATGCACACACACACACATTTATTCCTCTTATCAGAATTCTATGCACAAATTGCCATTCCTTTGAAAAGCTAGGAAATAGTTACATAAGGTATGCAGTTACTAAAGACACTAATCCTGAAATTTTAATTCCATTATAAACCATTTGTAATTATGCCGTATACTTTTCACAAATATACCTATAAAGCTATAAAAATCTAGTATATAAAATTAGAATTTTGAACTGAAATATATCTTTAAAGGAAGGATGACTTCCTTATATTTCCTTTTAGTGAAAACTCACAGAAGGTGCTCTAATATTATGAACAGGCAAGAATTAATAAATAAGGCAAGCCTACTACCATAAAATAATTCTCAGCTATATAGATTTATACTACTTGATATCAGCACCATGCCTACTGATAGTTTACTTTTGATCTTTCAAACAGTAAATGCATGTTTATCCCAAATTAGCTGGTAAGACAAGGGTTTTCCTCTCTTCTATCTATAGCCTGTGAATAGAAACACAAATACTTAAGTATTATGATTTACTTTTCTCCTGGATAATCTCAAGATCCATCCACTGTAACATGAATTTGCATGAAGTGTCCCCCATCCATTTAAAGGAATAATTTAGTTGTTTCAGGTGTAATTAATTTTGAAGAGTAAAATCTCCTTTCATCTAGGATCCCTGAGGTTGAAACTATTCATATGTATGTATTATTTTGACCCATTACAGTTATTTAATTTATTAGAGCAAATTGCAGTGAAAACTTTGCTATTACGCTACTGGAAAAATATATATATATTACAGGGAAGTTAAAAACAATAATGAACTACAGTATTTTATTGCTGTATAACCATATTATTCTTAAATAAGTTGACTGCTTAATAGTGTATAATGTAGTGTGTATGTTAAGGTCTAAAACATTCAATTGTAAGTGTGTCCAATGATCATATCAGGTTTCTGGCAACTGTTAGCTGGTAACAGCATTTAGGCTAAATTTAGTCTATCTGCTATTTATGTGATGAGTTAAAAAAAGTAATACTGATCTGTTTCTGGATTAAAGTTTGAAATGGGCAACAGACTGAACACAAAAGGCTTTTTTTTTTAATGATTTCTCAGCTTGCCATTGATTTCCTAGTTTTATTGCATTCATTATTTATTAAAAGAATTTGCAAGCTAAACATAATGTTAAACTAGTTTGCACACAGGGACCGCACTTAGGAAATTGAATGGAAATTGCATTAGAGATGAACATCTGTGCTATTTTTCCACTCATGTACTTATGGGTTTGTATAAAAGGTGTATTGGATTAACAGTTATAAGCATTATAGCTTACAGCAATATGTTAGATTCTGAGCTTTTCGTTATTTTGGAAGAAGTCTGTCTCTCATTTAAAAGCATAGTAATAGCATCACAAACAGTATTGAGATAGATTTAATTTTTATTATATTTGTTAATGCATTATCTATATTATGTATCAATTGTGAGATACTGTGTTGTATTGAAGTAAGAATGTTTTTAAAATACATACATAATTATCATTTAAGATTGTTTTATCTCGGAGTGCCTGGGTGGCTCAGTCGGTTAAGCGTCCGACTTTGGCTCAGGTCATGATCTCACAGGTAGTGGGTTCGAGCCCCGCACCGGGCTCTGTGCTGACAGCTAGCTCAGAGCCTGGAGCCTATTTCAAATTCTGTATCTCCCCCTCTCTCTGACCCTCCCCTGCTCGTGCTGTGTGTGTGTGTATCTCTCTCTCAGAAATAAATTAAAAAAAAAACCATTAAAAAAAAGATTGTTTTATCTCTTAATGACTTTAGATAGTAGGCTACATAGGTGCAACTTAAATAGTATCTATTTTAAGAACATTGAGTTTAATGCCATATTAAAGCACACCAAATTCACAAAAGTAATATAAAAACGAATGTGACCATTTATAAAATGGTATTATATATGTATATTAGACCTTGGTCTTTCTTGAAAGGATAATAACTATACAGACACTGAGGACTTGCATTATATAACACTATGAACAATAGAGTAGGAGGCTATATGATATGGTTCCCCTCCTTAATTTATTATCAAAGGAAATTTATTATCAAAAACTTCACTACTTCAATTGAAACAATTCTCCATAGAACATAAGTTAGACCCTCTTATTTTTTGTAGTGTTGTCTTTAATCTATAGACATGTGAAGACTTCAATCTACCAATTTAATTATTGGAATTAAAATAAAAACCTTTTCACAATCATTTTGATCTTATGATTAGATTTGTCATGAATGTGTGTGTGTGTGTGTGTGTGTGTGTAGTATACTATGTGGTGCCAGACAATGTTTTAGTTGCTGCAAACAGAGTGAATACAACAGTTTCTTCTCTTATGTAGCTTACATTCTAGAATCATGCTATCTTTAGCTTAATGTATGTAAACTATATATCCCTCTTATTATATTTGCTAAATTGTGAAATTTGTGGTTACAATTTTTTCCTATATATCCATTGTTGAATACTCAATTTCATTTCTCATATCTTCCTCATGTGTTATGTCAGTAAATACTAGATTTTTTAGTCTTTAGAATTATACCAGAAAGTTTCAACTAAAATAGAGTTATTGAGATATAAAACAAAATATTTTAGTTTTATCAATATAGAGAATTACTCATGTTATAAATAAAATATACATCAAGAGGAGATTGAAACAAAACAGGTGTTTCTACTTAAGAATGCCAAAGTTAATTGACTTTAGTATTTTTTCCCTGACATATATTTGCTGAGTCTTTATGATATTAGCCGTTAAGAATTCATGAAATTAGCCATTCTGTGAGACATATTTTTGTAGTAATATGTGCAACTGTAGATTAAAAAACATGTTTGTTTCCCATGTAAAAAAGTTTTCTTTCATTTATTTTAAAATTTTAAATAGATCCTTAAGCTTAGAGTTTGATTTGCTTTGCAAGAATACTTGCAAACATATATAATTAAATGTTTAATATTAATATTTAGCCTGCTGTTTTGAAAATAGCTTGTGATCTGCTAAACTTCTAAATTTATTTTGTAAAAAATATTTATGAGTAGCCTCTAGGTTTTTATTTAAGGAAGACAAAAGGGGAGTTTATTCATAGAAAAAAATTTACTGCAGAGTACATTTTATGCATAGTACACAAGTTTTAGGTCTCATTTTATAAGCCAATTAGAATATTCAGTTTGAATACGCATACATTTTATACATATATAAGTTTGAACAAACACATTATATATATATAAGTATGCATATATAATATTAACCAGAAATGTATTAATATTATACATGTATATATTCATATGTAATATATAAATATTATGTGCATGTATACATATATGTATAAGATATTTTCCAGTTCCATTCATTTGTCACTTCATTTCAACAAATATTTAATAAGTACATACTATTCATCTGTACAAGGCTACTTATCAAGGGGAAAGTAGTAATCTTAAGAACTGTCCAAATTCTTAGTTTTCTTATCTCTAGATTACCCAGGTAGAGTTTTATTGTTACATGGATAACTCTCGACTGACTCTCAGCTAACATACGTTAATGCAAGGAACAGCAAATGACATATGCAAGTTAAAATTATGGAAAATTAATATAAAATTAATTAGGCTTTACAGCACTTTATAAAATGTTTATGGTATATTTACCTGTCTAAATATATTTTGCTTATTCTGCTATTAAATTCTATTTACATTTTATGAGTATTCACTGGTGGGAAGGAGAGATAGCCCAGGAATATGCTAAGATTGTATTAAATCTGAAATTAAATGTTTTATATGAAGAAAATATCTGAAATGAATAAATCATAAGCAGACATAGAGCGTATATGTTATAGCTAACAGCAGTGTATTGGATCATGTTATTGATTAACCAAGTTAGTATATTTTGCTTGAATTTATTATATTGTCTATGGAGAGATTTATATACTTAATGGATACAATGGTCATTACAGTTTTTAGCAGATCAAAACCTGGAAAACTTCATGAAGCCAGTTGTTGATTTTTAACATGTTTTCCTGTGCTTAGGTCCCCTAAATGACCATCTTCTATAGACTAAACAAACATTTGTTGACAGAGGAATCATAGCTTTTGAGTGAAAACACATTGACGAGTATAGTACTAAATCATTTTTGTGAAGTGTTTCTACTCTATGACAAGAATAATTAATTGATTTTTAGCTTTCAGTTAAAAAAATGGAATATTTTAGTCTTAATGCCAATCATGTCCTGCAAGAGTGGTGGTTTTGATGATGGGCAGATGTTGAACACCTTGACCTCTGAAGAGGGTAGTAACTACTTCAGAGCTTAGCTGATAGGAGTTTATTTGGTATAACCACTTTCTTACATTTGCAGTTGTTTTGGATTGGTCATTGTCATACTAAAAAAACTGACAGGTTTTTGTTATTTTAGGGGCATGTTCTTTTTCATAAGGTTGTATGATATTTACATATCTCCATGTTGCTAGAGTCTAAAGCTTTTCTTATTCTTTGCAATTTCGTCCCATTGAATTGAATGATTGTTCTTCCATGTATTTTGCTTTTAAGAGCACTCCGTTTGTTTGTTTGTTTGTTTTTTAATTTTTTTTCTGAGAGAGAGACAGCATGAGCAGGGGAAGATCAGAGAGAGAGGGAGACACAGAATCTCAAACAGGCTCCAGGCTCTGAGCTAGCTGTCAGCACAGAGCCCGACTTGGGACTGGAACCCACAAACCATGAGATCATGATCTGAGTTAAGTAGACGACTGAGCCACCCAGACGCCCCCAGAGCACTCTGTTTTTAAATGTAAATAAAACTCAAGAAACTCCTCCTTTTAGATATTTTTTTTCTGTATTAGTGGTAAAAATGTAAAAAATATTTTTCTCATGGATTCATGTTCCATCAAAGAAGAGGCAGTGGTGCTCAACTATTTAAAGTTTTCTGTGTAATTAGGAAGGCTCTTTAAAAACTTTTAAAATTATTTTTAAGTAATCTCTACACTCATTGTGGGGCTTGACCTCACAACACCAAGACGAAGACTTCCACCCTCCACTGACAGAGCCAGCCAAGTGCCCCAATTAAGAAGGCTCTTGATTTAAAAATAGGTAGGCTGTAATTTGGGTTATGTTAGCATTGATTTAGTTCCATTTGGGCGTGGACAAAGGAATGAAGCTAACTAGAGGTGGAGAAAACTTGATAAGAAAATATTTCTTATGGGAATATTGACTGGATGAAGAATTAGCTGATAGATAAGAGGTAGGCAGTATAGTGTGGACTGATGAAAGCCTTTCCACAGAATTCTTAAATGAATTATCCCTTTTAATTGCATTCATTTTATTTTAGTGGTTAGTTTAAGCAGATTCATGAACAGGAACAAAAAACATGAAAAATATTAGCTGTAAATAAAAATACGAACTCTAAAGGCAAATGTGGAAATGTTATTCCATGTACGGTGAGCTGGTGGCATTTGAAACCATAATAGAGCATTTGAATATGTGTCATCACTAAAATATTCGTTTACTATGCTAGTAAATGTTAATTTAATTTCTAAGAGATTTTATACAACATCCATTTACATTTCTTCTGTGAACTCTAATACTGTTCCTAGTCTGTTAGCCTGATTCTAGCTTGCCATAGCACATTTTTAAAGCACATTTGACTGAATTTTTTAAAAAGGGTTACATTTTGCTTTTGGGTATGTATGTGAAGTTTCATTGTATTCAATAATAACCAAGTGTGCATTTTAGGAAGTAATTTGAACCACTGCATTTAAGATTATTTAATGAACGTTAAAATTTGAATTAAAAAACATCAAAGTGGCATTTTTTTGTCATTTTTGTATTTAATAAGTGCAGTAAAGTTTAAATATTTCCTCCATGCCTTCTGCCTGAAAATACATCTGGAAGTTTAAAGTTACTAGCTAGGTGCAATAGTAAAAACTTTACATGTAAGTACTGGTACATAGTTTATATAGTGCTTTCATATATGTTAGCTCATTTAGTCTGATCATTAGAATAGTCTGCTTTTATAATTTTGTTGCAAAATTTCTAAATTTTACAAACAGATTGCTGATTATTTTACAATATGGTACTTCTGGGAATCACTTAATCTCATTTAGATTTTCTTCACTAAATGCTAAATCAGCATCATCCATAGGTATAATGAAACTTCTAATGCTTCTGGGGAATAATAGTACCTTATGTTTGTGTAGAAGCTCACAGGCTACAAAGCTTGTTCGTACACTCTCTGCATTTATCCTCACAGCAACTCTATGAAGCAGGTTATCTGATTGTGAATTTAGGTGAGAAAATTGAAATATAGGCAAGTAAAGTAAATTGCTTAAGACTATACAATCTAGTCAAGGCAGAGCCAGTTCTTGAATCTAAGTCTTCTATTTTACCTCCTCTGGTACACTATACTCTCTATGCTGTCTGTGAAATGTTATATCTTGATAGATGAGTTTGAGCAAAGAAGTTTAGTTAGGTGATGGATTGTTCCAGTTATTCACAGAACTATGGAAAAACTAAGAGTGGGAAATAGAGATAAGCAAAGTAGTAGGAGAGATAAGCACTACCCAAGATCTTCCCTGGAATTTCTTCAGCGTACATACCCTGATAGGAATTTCTGCATTTTAGTGATGATGTTTTCAGAAATACAGTAACTAAATTCTCTTGGTGGTGATTCAATTCCATATGCGTGTACAGGAAAGTTTTGGGAACCAACAAAACTTAACATTTTGAATAAAAAAGTGAAAGGAATAATAATAATTCCAGAAAGTGTGTAGAGGTGGCAATAGTTCATTAAAGCATAATATTGAAAGAATTTATGAAATTGGGGCCTAGTTACCAAAAAATATGAATTATCTATTGTGTCCAAAATACTCTGTGGGTACCTTCAGAGAGTTTTAAATCTTATTGTAGACATAAGGTATAAACACATAAAAAAGATTATGACATTCATTCATTCATTCATTCATCAACTAGCTATTGGGCATACATTCTGTGTCAGGCATTCTTCTAGGTGCTTGGGATACATGTATTAAAAATAAACAAAGATCCCTGCTTATATTCTAGGCTATAGTAGTGTGGATACAGGAAGACAATAAACAATATGAATAATAAAGAAGTTGATTATATTGTAAGAAGGTGCTAAGTGCTATGGAAAAAATAAAGGAGAGCAAGATGAGGGTAATTGGAATTGGTTGTAGTTTTAAACAGAATGTGTATTATAGCCCTCATTGAGAATATGAGCTTTGTTCACAGACTTGAAAGGGAGGGGAGTTGGTGAAGCCAAATCTGGGGAAAGAGTATCCTAGGTTGAGAAAACAGTTTGACCAAACGCCCTAAAGCAGGAGCATGTCTAGCGATTTTCAGGTACAGTAAGGAGGCTAGTGAGGCTGGATGGAATGAGCTGAGGTGGAGAATAGTAGGAATGAAATTATAATGGTAATGTTATGGGGGGGGGAGTCATATAGGGCCTTTTAAACCATTTTATTTCTTTACTCTAAAAAATGGGGTGTCTGGTGGGTCAGTCGGTTAAGCATTTGACTTTGGTTCAGGTCATGATTTCACGGTTCATGGGTTTGAGCCCCGCATCAGGCTCTGTGCTGAAAGCTCAGAGCTTGGAGCTTGCTTCAGATTCTGTGTCTCTCTCACTGCCTGTCCCCCTTCTTTCAAAAGTAAATAAACATTAAAAATTTTTTTAAAAATGAAATGAGAAGCCACTCCAGATTTTTGAGCAAGGATGTAACAGGATTTAACTTAGGTTTTTAAAGGATTGATCTGGCTGCTAAGTTGAGAATAGGCTTAAAGTGGAGCAAGGGTAGAAACAGTCAGGATGCAGTGAACTGGGGGAGAGAGGGTGGTGGTTTAGACCATAGTGGTAGAGTAGAGGTAGTGAAAATTAGATTCTGGATAGGGTTTGAAAGTATAAATAATAGGACTTCCTGATGGATTAGACACTGAGTGTGAGGAAAAGAAGAGTAATGAATAATTCCAAGATTTTGGTATGAGCAACCAAGAAGATGAAGTTTTGAGTCATTTTAGAAGGGGAAGGCTGTAGGTGAAAGAGATTTGGGGAGAAAGTTCAGGAGTTCACTTTTATACTTGCTAGTTTTTAGGTATCTTTCTGCCTTTTCAGCAGAGATTTAGTCATTAGGTATATAAGTCTGGTATTTGGGAGAGACATCTGGACGTGAAATATAAATTTAAGACAAGAGTGATTGTAAATAGAAAAGAGGAAAATTTCAAGGACTGAGTCCTGTGTCACACCAATTCAAAGGTTATGAAGAATAGGAGGAATCATCAAAAACTTGATAAAGAAAATCTAGTGAAATGGGTGAGGGAAGAGAATCATGTTCTAGCAAAGAAACTATATCAAAAAGGAAGGAGTGATTAACCATACAAATGTGGCTAATCAGCAAAAATAACCATGAGGACAAGAATTGGCCACTAGATGTGACAATGGAAGTCACTGGTGATCTTGATGAGAGCAGTTTTGGAGGAAAACTAGGAATGAAAAGTCTGAGTGACATGTGTTTAAGGAAGAATAGAAGGTGAGGAATTGGAGACAGAGTATAGACAATTCTTTCCAGGGATTTGCTGCAAAGGTAGCATACAACTCAAGGTCAGAGGGAGTAACTTGAGAACAGGGAGCAATGGATCAAGAGGTTATTATATTTTATTAAGATGGAAGAAATAATAACATATGGAATCAGCAATGTTCCAGAAGAAATTTTTAAAAATTCATGTAGGGAAGAGAGAGGAGTATTGCTAAAGTGATATTCTTGAATAAAAAGGAGTGGATAGGTTCCAGTGAACAAATAAAGTCATCAGATTTAGATAGGAGCACAGTTAGTGCATCTCCAGATGGAAAACCTGGGTATGTGAGTGGAGATTCTGGTTGATCTGGTGTTGGGACTCTATAGAAGTCTTCTTCTGATTATTTCAATCTTCTCAACAAAGTGGGAAACAAGTCATTAGTTGAGAGGACTGGTAAAGAGGTGTTGGAGGTGTTGGAGATTTGAGGAGAAAAAAAAAAGTGTAAAACAACTCAACATCTAGATGAGTAGGAGAATAAAATATTTAAAGAGGTTTAGTGTGACTCCCGGGAAGCACCAAACACCCATTGAGGTTTTATGATCATGAATTCAAAATGGTTAGTGTGGTTCACGTTTCAATCCCACTATGTAGGGCTGCTTTGGTACTAGTGCAAAGTAGGCAAATAACTGTATTTAATGAGATTTATGGTTTTGCTAAGTGGTATGTGTATAACAAAACCAGAGAGTCAAGAGAGTTGAAGGTTTTTGCAAAAAGTGATTATAATTGATGACAATGCATTTTAAACTGCTAAGGGAAAAAGAGGACATCAAGGATGTGAGAGATAGTGAAAGGATAGTAGTATCAATGAATTGGAGGTTTGAAGATGAAAACAAAGGATTTTTGAAGTTGGAGTACTAGAAGGTGTGAACAAGAAAGAAGTACTGAGAGTCAGAAAGTGGGATGCACAAAATTAAAAATATGAAGGTGTTACAGTTAATTACATGGTTTAGGGTATGACCATGGGCATGAATAGCTGAAATAAAGAGGACAAGATATTTGGAGGGGAGGAGGTCAAGAAATTGAAAGGCTAGTGTGTTGGTCATATCATCTATGTGTGCATTGATCATTGAAATTACTAAGGATTAAGAGAGAAATCAATGTATCATATGTCTTTTATGGTACATTTCATAATGCTATCAGAGTTTGCTTTGTTTAAAAAACTACTTTTAACTTAATTTCTAAAATTTTAATATTAAGGTTTCAGGAATTAAGAATTCAGGGGAAACAACTTGACTGAATTTTAAAAAGTATTACTCATTCACTATATTATGAAGGTTTGAATATTTACTCTAACAATCCCTGTTTTCCCACGAGCAAGCTGTGCTTCAGTTAACCTGTCTTGAATAAAATGGTGAAAAATGACATTTTCTAAATAATTTAAATAATGTTTGCTTATTTGATCTATTATTAACATTTTTTACAATAGATAATGCACTTCATTTTATTATGAGTTTTTATTTAAATTCCAGCTAGTTAACATACAGTGTAATATTAGTTTCAGGCATAGAATTTAGTGAAGCATCACATACATACAACATCTGGTGCTCATCACAACAAGGACCCTCCTTAATCCTCATCACCTATTTAACCCATCCCCCCCATCTACCTCCTATCTGATAACTATCAATTTGTTCTCTGTAGTTAAGAATCTGGTTCTTGGTTTCCCTCTCTTTCTTTTCACTATGTTCACTTGTATGGTTTCTTAAATTCCACATATGAGTGAAATCATATGGTATTTGTCTTTCTCTGACTGACTTAGTTTGATTAGCAAAATACTTTCTAGTTCTATCCAAGTCATTGCAAATGGCAAGATTTCATTCTTTTTGATGGCTGAGTAGTACTCCATTGTATATATACACCACATCTTCTTTAACCATTCATCAGCCCAGGGACATTTGGGCTTTTTCCATAATTTGGCTATTGTTGATAATGCTGCTATAAACATTGGGGTGCATGTATCCCTTTGAATAAGTATTTTTTGTATCCTTTGGGTAAATACTTAGTGGTGCAATTTTTGGACTGTTAGTGGTTCGATTTTTAACCTTTTGAGGAACCTCCATATTGTTTTCCAGAGTGGCGGTACCAGTTTGCATTCCCAGCAACAGTGCAAGAGGATTCCCCTTTCTCTACATCCTTGTCAACACCTGTTGTTTCCGATGTTGTTAATTTTAGCTGTGAATGGAGGTTTTTTGTGTTTTTTTTTTTGGAAAAACTATTTTATTTTTTTTCCTTCAGAGTTTATTGTCAAGTTGATTTCCATATAACACTCAGTGCTCATCCCAACTAGTGCCCTCCGCCATGTCCATCACCCCCCTTCCCCTCTCACCCACCAGCTCTCGGTTTGTTCTCAGAATTCAAGAGTCTCTCATGGTTTGCCTCCCTCCCTCTCCCCAACTATTTTTCCCCTTCTCCTCCCCAATGGTCCTTTGTTAAGTTTCTCCCAATCCACCTATACGTGAAAACATTTGGTATCTGTCCTTCTCTGCCTGACTTATTTTGCTCAGCATAACACCTTCAAGTTCCATCCATGTTGCTACACATGGCCAGATTTCATTCTTTCTCATTGCCATGTAGTATTCCATTGCATAGATAAACCACACCATCTTGATCCATTTGTCAGTTGATGGACACTTAGGTTCGTTCCATGTTTTGGCTATTGTTGAAAGTACTGCCATGAACATCGGAGTACATGTGCCCTTATGCATCAGCATTCCTGTGTCCCTTGGGTAAATCCCTAGCAGTGCTATTGCTGGATCATAGGGGAGTTCTATTGTTAAATTTTTGAGGAACTTCCACACTGTTTTCCAGAGGGGCTGTACCAGTTGACATTCTCACCAACGGTGTAGGAGGGTGCCCATTTCTCCATATCCTTGCCGGCATCTATAGTTTCCTGATTTGTGAACTGAGTTTCATACCAGGAACATTATCAGTCTCGGGAACCATGTTTGTTTATATTATTATTATGCTATATATTCATAAAGAGTAAATTAATTTTCCACTTTCATTTCAGTGCATTGATATTTTATAAACAGAGTACTAAAAGTCTGCCAGACACAGCACAGAACTAATAGTCTTAGTTCTTTCCCTATAGATGGTTCATAATGCATTCAAAGTTGCAGAAATCCAATCTATATATATATACATATATATATATTTAACATCTGTTGTTCTCTGATTCATTAATTATTAGCCTCATGTGGAAGTTGGTTTAAGAGCTCCTGCTGTATTCACCACTTCTAGCTACTTTTTGACTACTGTTGTATTTCTATGACCTTGGAGGTTTGGTGATGAAGAAATGACTAAGATTCAAATCAGGTTCTCATGTGAAATCTTTGCAGAGAAAAGCTAAGAAGTTGGTGATCTCAATAGCAATTCCTTGCTAATTACCTGGGAAACAAATTTTCTCTGGTGGAGTTTGCCCAGCCATTCACCTGGCATCTTAGCAAAGTGATTGGGAAGAAGGGTTTGGTCAGTATTTGCAAACTCCTATTAGATTCTGTCTGAGTGAGTTTTAATTTCTGCAGCTGGAGAAAAGCAAGAGAAGCCAGATGTAGCAACATCTGCTATTAAGTAAGACTCTTGTTTAGGAAAAATTTTAAAAAGGCAGTTCAATTGTTAAAAGTTGATTTTAGCTCTGTTGGGTTGAATTAAAGAATCTTGTTTCCCTTCTTTATGTAGCACTGAAAAAAGACATGTGCATACAATAGACACTGGATTGTCTCAATCAGGATAAGCTGTCCAGAGTGTTGTAGAAAGACTGTTTTAGGCACTATGACTCTAGTATCCATTATACAAAAGCAAAGTAGAGAAAAAAAAATATTTCTCATACTACCTGATATTTCAAATTTGGTGTGATTAAACTTCAAATGAATATTATATCTAATGAATGATCAATGGCAGTGCACTGATATACTGCCTAAGGAAACAGATATCAGAAAATGTTAAAGTTGAGATTCCAGGAAGAATTGCCTCTACTCAAGAATTGAAAACCATCTTTAAAGATCTAGCTGAAATCTTAACCTCTCTATGAAGACTTCCCTTATCACCTGCAGTGATTTCTTGCTTCTCTGAAATTTTATCTGCAGATAGCCTTCCTCTTCCTGTTCCTCTTCTTCTTTCTCTAAATTTTTAAGTTTTAAGGTGTATATTTTTTATCTTTCACCAGACTATCTTCTAAATTCCTCAAATTCTGGAACAATCTGATGTTTGTCATATTATCACTTATAGTGCGTAATAAAGTGCACAGATGTAAGTATTCATAATGTTTTCACATTTTTAGTTTGACAGTGTAACTATGAATTATTATAATTAAATTATTTGCTTTCAGAAATATTCATATTTTAAGGAAATTCATTGCTTACCTGAAAGGTGTATTATTCTGATTTTGATTGACAGCTCTTCTTGAACAACAGAAACCTAGGTGATTACTCTTCTGTCTTAGATACTCACATTTGTAGATGTATAACCATCCAATCCTCAGGTTTTTAAACTAAAAATGGGGATAATAGTAGTTACATAATTCATGGGGTTAAGATTGAGATTATATTCATAAAGTGCTTAGCACATAATAAGAGTTCAGTAAATGTTAGCTTTTATTACTGAAAGTGGTATCACACTAATATGTGTGCGCCCACATGTATACCTACATTCAGAACACAAGAAAAAGGGCATATCTAAATAATATGAACCAGTTTTCAGAAATTTTTGCAACCAGTGCTAAATTAACTGGTTGACTGTGAGTGACACTCTATGCACTTCATTTTCTAGGAAATTATTGCATGTTGACTTTCTAGGCTGATATGGCAGCTGGTAGGCCACTCATTACTAGTTCTATTTTGGTGGAAAATTCAGCCTTGTGTGTCATTTAGAGTTTGTGACACATGTACCCTCCTAAGGTTTAATGAGTTGTCTACAGATGGGCTGTTATTTATTACAGCCACGTAAAATAAAATTGATTGTCTTCTAAAATTAATTTTTCATTTGCCTCCAGCCTTCCTTTAATAGGACACACAGTTGCCTGTTTGCAGAAATACTGTTTAATCACATTAATGTCTCAGCCCCCCAGGCTGGAGAAGATAATTGTACAAACGAACAGCAAAATCTGTATCTTTAACTTCTTTTTATGATTACATTATGCAAATGAGTTATCTTCTGCCCTTCCAAGCACTAATCATCTAATTAGGAATGATGTGTTAAAGGGATGGTTTTAAATCAGGAGAGGGATGAAAGCAGGAAGCAGAAAATGAGAGCTGACAATTAAACCACTGAAGGTACAGTAATGTGTACTAGATGAATCTATGCATTTGGTATGAAAAGAGATGGGAAGACTCATATGTACTATCCATAGACCTATTATGTGCCATCTTTTGGCACGGGATATAATTCTTTATCTCTGATAAAAATCTTTTTGGGATTAACCTGAAATTTGTTTTAAGGCAAGTGTTAAGTTTCCTTTATTCTTGAACACTCAGGAACCTACGGTTTTTTAACATTTCACCCAGTGAAAGAGTTAGCTTGCTCTTTTAATCCATGGAGGATAAGCTGCAGCAAAGGAATGGGACTCCACCTTGATCATGAACATACACTTGTTTTTCAGACTACTTTAGCAGAAGCAGTTCCCTTTTCCCTGAAAAAAATTAAACTCAAGATATGCAAACCCAGAACAATTATAGTTTTCCTATTGGGGAACTCAGGCTTAAATTCCAAGATGCACTCTAGATATGTATTTGTAAGATCTGACTGTGGTTTTGTGCTTCTGCTTCTAGACATTGACTGTATGGAGTTTTTAGCAAAATAATCCTATTTAGTTGAGGCTATAATTATTCTATACAATATAGATATTGTATCTTTTTAATAATAAATACTATCTTAACAATTAATAACTATGTTAATAATGAATCATATTAATGTTCCTTAGCAACCATGTCAAACTTTGCACACTGACATAGTTCTTATAATAATGTAAAATGTAATAAATCATGTAGATATAAAAAATAAGCTTACTGTATATATTTTAGAGCCTCCTAAAATCCTTTCCTATAGGTACACTTGGAGTCAGAAATCATGTGTTTATGTCCTTTTCATATAGTCTTTTATTGGTTTGATTTCTGTGTTTTAAATAGTTATGGTGAACTCCAGGGTATTTTCTTTATACAATGTAAACCATTTCCCAATGGTTTGAGAATAAAATCTCAAGAAATGTATTCTAAATAGAACATAAATGTTTGTGGATTGCATCAGATAATTTTTTCAAGTTCTGGAGACCAGTGCTGTCATTCTTTATTATTTTTTGTTGAGCTTATTCTTCTGCATGTACTAGTCCAGTTCATTAAGAAGACCCACTGATAACCAGCAACTGCTATTATCTATTGGAGAGTGGCACTTCCTTACTATATATTTTTTAAATAGTTTATTGTCAGTTGGTTTCCACATAACACCCTGTGCTCATCCCCACAAGTGCCCTCCTCCATGCCCATCATCCCCCTTCCCCTCTCCTCCACCCCCATCAGCCCTCAGTTTGTTCTCAGCATTCAAGAGTCTCTTATGGTTTGCCTCCCTCCCTCTCCCCCACTATTTCCCCCCCTTCTTCTCCCCCATGGTTCTCCCTTAAGTTCCTCCTAATCCTCCTATATGTGCAAACATATGGTATCTGTCCTTCTCTGCCTGACTTATTTCGCTCAGCATAACACCCTCAAGGTCCATCCATGTTGCTACACATGGCCAGATTTCATTCTTTCTCATTGCTATGTCTTCCTTATTATACTGATGACAACTGTATTTAGGCATTTATTTAACATCATTGCTTGTTAAGAATATGCATCAAAATTCAGTTTATCAGTTCTTATTGGAGAAAAAATGTTTAAGCTATTTAGACAATTGAAGCTAATGAGTGTAAGTTATCAGACATTCTAAGGTTGACTTTTTTGAACTTTGTTCTGGAGATTTGACATGTATTCCTGTAGAAGACAGCTATTTATAGATTTATGCAGTGGAGAGGCCACTGCTTTCAGTGTTGCATGAAATTAGAAGGACCAGGTTATCCTGTGGAAATGAAGGGTGAGTCCTTTATAACTTATTCCATTGGTATTCCATGAAGCTTTATCTATCTTTTACGTTTGGAAACTAACATGATTATTACATCCCCTACCCCCCAAAAGGGGATAAAAACAATGAAACAGTGAAACAATGAAAAAAACGATAAAAACAATTAACTGAATATGCTCCTGTAATACATTCTTTTTTTTAAGATTGAGTTAATCCTCAAAATCATTGTTGTGGTTTTCAAAAAAAAAATCTAAATGGTTTGAATATTTGGAAATAGCAGAAATTGATTTTATAATCTCTCACTTCTAGTAAGTTTTCACAACATGTTATTTGTATAATAATGATGTAACGGTTGTGTTCAAGCTCATTTTTATTATTTTATTATAACAAAATAAGTATCTTTATGGTTTATCATTTTATCACTTACATGAAAGGTTAACAAGAGATCTGCTTTCATTGACTGAATCTCCATATCTCCACTAAGTCACAATATTAAGTGCTATCTATATCTCCTGGGTTCTGAAAACACTTCCACAGAATCCTAAGGTTATTAAAAGCAGATTTTAAAACACAGTATTGAGCAATTAAGTGAATTTTAAGTATTTTCAAGAAAGTTGGAAAACAATTTGAATCTAAAGCTCCACTACTTTTATTTTTTCATTCAAGAATCAGAATAAGGGATGTATTAAACAGTTGATTATTCACCAACTGGGAGATTAAGTACCCTCTATAAAGGAGGCTTATATTCTCTGAGAATTAAAAAAAAAATCTTAAGGAAGTTTACCAACAACTTTTGTATTATAGTCAAAATTATGATATCACTCTCTTAAAATTCCAAACTATAGAGCTAAGCTTGTAATCTGCCTCAGAAGAACTCGGGGGAATAGCAAGTATGGAAGATTAATCTGATACTGTTCTATTTCTCTTCCTCTTCAATAATTGGGTATGTTGAATGATCTTTTGAAAAGCCACACATATATGCCATACATATATGTCAACTTGGTATATGTCAAACCTTACTAAATGATCTCTCAATAAAGAATATATCTCTCTGGTTAACCCTACATGTAAAAGGCAATCTTCTCAGCTTTCTAAGAATATAGGGAAGCACAATCAATAGTTTTTCTCAACGCTTTTCTCATTGATCTTTTTCTTTTTCTCCAATCCTTTATTCTGTGTAGAGGTAGGGAATCTTAATGAGATGGGATAGAGTCTAACCCCAGGCTGTAATTTCTAAATAATTAGTGTAAGAAGTTCATGTCTTTTAGTTTTCTAAAGGGCCCAATTCCTTACCCAGTACATGTGTAACTTTCTAGCATGCTCAGCTCTCTAGAATCTTTCTCTTCGTTGCTACAAGTTTGGTGGTAGTGATTAATGTCTGTCTTTTTTTAAATAGGGGCTTTTCAAGTTTACTAATTTTCACAGTTCTAATAAACTATCCAGAGTGACATTTGTTAAATATAGAGCATTATATAGCTTTCTCTAATACATATTCCGTATGTATTAAATAAATTGTGAATAACTGTCTAACTGCCAATAACATTATTTGAAAGCCTGACTTAATAGGGGCGCCTGGGTGGCTCTGTAGGTTGAGCGTCTGACTTCAGCCCAGGTCATGATCTCGTGGTTCGTGGGTTGGAGTCTCACGACGGGTTCTGTCCTGACAGCTCAGAACCTGGAGCCTGTTTCAAATTCTGTGTCTCCTTCTCTCTCTTCCCCTCTCCCACTCGTGCTCTGTCTTTCTCTGTCTCAAAAATAAATAAACTGTAAGAAAAAATGTTTAAAAACCTGATTTAATAAATGGCATCTATTACCATGTATCTATACTCCAAAATAGACATGACTGCTATGCTATTATTAAATGAAAATTTGTAGGGGCGCCTGGGTGGCTTAGTCGGTTAAGCGTCCGACTTTCGCTTAGGTCATGATCTCACGGTTCGTGGGTTCGAGCCCCGCGTCGGGCTCTGTGCTGACTGCCAGCTCAGAGTCTGGAGCCTGTTTCAGTCTGTGACTCCCTCTCTCTCTGACCCTCCCCTGCTCATGCTGTCTCTCTCTCTCCTAGAAATAAATAAAAAAACATCAAAAAAAATAAATGAAAATTTGTAGATCAAGGTTTCTAGAAAAAAGGAAGCCTGCCATATTTTTATAGGATTTGAAGTTATAATAATAATTTCTATTTATTGAGTAACATCTGTAAGCCAGATACTATCCGTGGCTCTTTTCATTCATTACCCAATTTAATCCTCATAACAACTTTATGAGTTTGCTATTGCTTCTCACTTTAACAGTTAAGAAAAGTGATGCTAAGGGAAATTAGATAAAAGAAGTAGTCAGTACAGAGTCAGGAATTCACTGACACCAAATCCAGGTTCTTTTGATTATGCAATCCTATACTAACTAAAATAACAAATTAATTAAACATCTTTAAATTATGGCACCATATAGATCAAGTTTGAGGAAAGGATATTTTAGATAAGGACATAAAATTGAAATATATATTTTTGGTTGTTTAGACACATTTTGATCATTGATATATACTAGTACGTTTAGAGGAGTGGTAGTATTGGCAAATGCTAGTTGTCTTCATATATATTCTCATCAAGCTCTGATTACAAATGGGATAGGGATTGTTGTCTGTAAAATTAATATCTATATATTTTGACAAGTCTCTTATCCATTGAACTTATCAGTGGACATCCCAAATGATGAAGAATATATTTCAGGGGCAAATAGAATCATTGAACCTACCATTGTTTTGTTTTTCTTGCCTACTGCCTTTAAATAATAACATGGTGTTTTTGAAGACAGGTGGTAACAATTCTCTAAAAAAATAATGTAAGCTGTTGAATGTTAAGTACGATATTTATAGGGAGCTATAAACTGGAAAAAGTCTTATGTTTCTACTGCACAGGATTTAATTATGCAATTTGCTGTGACATCAAGGAAAATGAGAGTATTGTTTCATACAATATTGTAAAGGAAGCATATTGGGGAGAGCAGTAATGAGAATCCATACAAATTGGGGTCCTGACCCCAGGGAGGGGTATAGAATTGATAAGTCAATTAACATTTTCTTAATAACAGTGGTGATCTAAATTGTAGGGCATATATGGACTCTCTTCTTCACACATACATTTTTTGTGACACCTTTGTCGAGTTAGTACTATCTTATTTTGCAAATAGAGGAACCAAGTCTCAGAAGGATAGTATCTTATCAAAGCAAAACTGCCAATGGTGGAAAAGAACTGGCAATGTACTTACTTTGAGTCCTCTAGTCACTTGAGAATGTTTCCTATATCATTTTCATTGTTGTGTAACTCAATTTACTTAGAGATCTTGGAATAGCTTATTATCAATAGTTAAGGATGTATCATGGTTACATAGGATAATAATAAGGCTTAATGAGAAGTATTTCATGAATAGAGTGAGGTGTTTAGATATTGTGAAAACATGGTCAGAGGTGTCAACTACCTTGAAATTATAATTCATGCCACAAGAGGAAAATTTCCCCTAAATCTTTGGCATAGTATTAACCACTCTAAGAGTATATAGAAAAAGGTTTAGATATGGTCCCTACTTTCAAATCTTACAAGGTATGTGGGAAACTGTAAGATATTTTAGTTGGTGTATGATTCCTATTCAACAGTAACTAATAAGGTAACTTACTATCTGACTTGGATGGTTTTGGGGAACACTTTTACAAAATTGTTCCAACTTGAGACTAAGAGTCTACCAGAATGTACATGAAATTCCACTATAAGAAAGAAGGAAACTCTAGGACATAGAATATTAAAAGGATAGTAATAGGATTAAGAGGCAAGATATACCAAGATGGGATCTGGGATAAAATAATAACTCCCAGGTTTGATATTTTGTCATATACTTCTACAAAGTTTTGTAGATAACTACTGCCCTGTCTTCAGCAACTACTAATAAGGAAATGCTATTCCAGTAATGAAGGAAGTTATTTTATTGATTACATAGCCTGTTTAACCCCCAAAAAAGGGAGCTTATAAAATTATATGTGGTCTGATACATTTTAGGCATTTTTATCTGTAGGATTGAAAAAACGAAAGGGACACTCAATAGTAAATTCAGAGCAACCAATTTTTCCTAAGAGTATACCTGGCATGAGTTGTCAAGTCCATTTTCTTTTCTCTGGTCCACTGTATAATTTCTGAAAAGATAGTGATTGAAACTCAGGGTGAATAAGTGGGTGGGAAGAATTGTGTTGCCTTCTACTTTCAACCTTTGGTCTACTTACAGGTAAGGAACTGTTCTTTGATGGTGCCTATGATAGAGTATTTATCTTAGCTATATCACTGATGCTACCAGATAAAGTATTTGATGCCAGTTTCTATCTTCTTAATATGATGTGCCCTCTGGTTGTCTGAATAATAGCCTCGCAAAGTGTCCACACCCTAATCCTTGGAGCCTGTGTATGTTACCTTATATGGCAAAAAAGATCTTGCTGATGTGATTAAGGCTTCATTTTAAAATTAAAATGAAGAGATTATCCTAAATTATTTGAGTGGATCTGATATAATCACAAAGGTCCTTATAAAACTGAGGTTGGAGGGTTAGAGTCAGTTGTAGAAGATGTGACAATGGAAGCAAGAGGCTGGAGTAATATGAGGAAGGAGCCACGAACCAAGGAATGCAGGTAGCTTCTAGAAACTGAAAAAAACAATGAAATGGATTTTCCCTAAAGGAATCAGAGGAGATACCTTGAGTTTAGACTTTTGCCCTCCAGGACTGTGAGAAAATACATTTGTATTGTTTTAAGCCACTAATTGTCATAGCAGCAATAGGAAACCATACATGCCTTAAGCTCTGTTGTCTCTCCCACAAAATCTGTCATGTGACTGAGTACATGGTAGACAAACATTTCTTTGCTTGGCTATCTTCCCAGAAAATCTAGGAAATGATTAACTAGAAGTGAGTCTGAGACTTTTTATATGATCAGTAGACAGTTGTTGTAAAGTACTTGGAAAATCTTCAACATTTCTCTAAGATGCTGAAATTTGCCCTGAGCAGATTAAGGATTAATGTAACTAAATTCTATGCAAAATATTGTAGGTATCCATATTCATAAACAAATATTTAGAAATTATAGGAAGCTATTAGTCATTAGATTTGATTTTGTTATCATTTAACTCTAGCAGAAATGTCTGGGTGCAATATATCATTTACCTTGGTATTGTTGTCACTGGAATTAAAATCCAATTATAGTAAGTAGGAAGAAAGATAATTTGGGTTGTTTGGGGGGCTTTGGTTGCATTCCCCTTCATAAACCATGTCATTGAACAATTATCATTTATTTAATTGCCTATTAGGACTCTATCATATTGATAGGTTCAAATAATGGACAACAGAACATTATAGCTAAGCATGTTTAAAAAAAACAGTACCTTGCATGGCTCTATAACAGCCTTGGAATGAGTTCTATAAAGCACTATGTTTGTTAGTTTAGTCTGAAGGCCCTTAGGTAGGATGCATTAATCATTAGTAAGTACCAAGGCCAAAAGAATATAGATAAGAATCTTCTTAGGCTATGATGCCAAAATTCTCATGTTATAAGGGTTATAGTGGGATTAAGAATACACAAAATATTAACATAGAGCATATTCATCTATTTTTCATATTCATATTTTAATATCCTTCTGGTATTGAAACATCATACAAGTGAATTTATCATTTTCCCATTACCAGATGATCACGCTTTCTACTTTCCCCATCTTGTTAATAGGGTCACCTAATAGCCTAGACTTTTTTTTTAAATTTTTAATGTTTTATTTATTCTGAGAGAGAGAGAGAGAGAGAGAGAGAGAGAGAGAGAGACAGCGTGAACATGGGAGGGTCAGAGAGAGAGGGAGATACAGAATCTGAAGCAGGCTCCAGGCTCTGAGCTAGCTGTCAGCACAGAGCCCAACGAGGAGTTCGAACCCACGAACCGTGAGATAATGACCTGAGCTGAAGTCGGCCGCTTAACCGACTGAGCTACCCAGGCGCCTCTCGCCTAGACTTTTGATATTCTAGTAATTAATTTTAAAAAACCCTTTACTTTGTTTTTCATATCCAAACTACAAAATCTTGCTGATTCTTCTCATTGTCTCTGAGACCATCTTCTCTCTGGACTCTTATGCAGATCTTTATATTTTGTTATTTTATGTTCTTAACATAAACCCCTAAAATAGCTCCTCCTTTTTTCATCGTCTGCATATTTGACCAATGTCATTACTCATTATTCTGCATCATGGAGGCTATTCTGCAGACATTTTAATCTGCTTGAATTTCCCTTAATCAAGATGCATTCATTTCTGGAATGTCCTTCTTGTTCCTTTGTACTAATACAAGTCTCTTACCTTTCAAAACTACTTCAAAACATATGTTTTACAACAATCTCTCTGCATCAGTCTTCTTTAAAAAAGTTTATTTATTTTGAGAGAGAGAGAGCATGTGCACATGTGAGTGCACACCAGTGCAAGAGGGGCAGAGAGGGAATTCCAAGCAGGTTAGGGCAGAGCCCCATGCAAGGCTTGAACTTGTGTACCATGAGGTCATGACCTGAGCTGAAATCAAGCTTAACTGACTGAGCCACTCAGGTGCCCCTCTTCATAAGTCTTACTTAACTTTGATTCCTCTTTATTCTTACTGTGGTTTTCAACACATCGTGACTTCCTGATTTGTGTTTTGTATGTGAGGCAACATTGGCCTATACTCACAATGGCACACCTATTGCCAGGTACTTGCCTTGCCTTGCCTCAATCAGTGTTCAGTATGCATGTAGTATCTGTACAGTGCAATTTCAAATTTATACATAAGCAAGTTTCCTAGAACAATGACCAAAAATATTACTCCGTATTCTCACTATTATAAATAGTATTGAAATAAATAATCATTTGAAACCCCTCCCCCCAGAACCATAGCTAAAGAAAAGGGCCCTTTTTGCATCTGATTGCTGCTTTCTTTGTTGTTATCTCCTGGAAATCCGTATAAGCCTTGTGTGTTTTAATTTTTCCACAAAACAATGCCTTACCTATAGGAGGTGTTCAATAAGTACTGAGTTTAATAGAAACATTATAGTGAATATTTTATTAAAATTAGATGATACAAATAACTACTTTTGTTTTTCACTATTCAATCTGTTTACAACCAGCTCTACTTTAACAGTGAGGGATATCGCCCAAATCAGGTGATATAGTGAAAAATTCAGTACTCTGTATAAAGTGTGTGTATGTATGTATATTGTGTATAGCCTAGCACAAGGCCTGTTACATAGAGAATGCTCAGCTAGTGCTACTTATGAAGAATGTTTTTGAAAAGATCCAGTCTTCCTTTATGGGACATGAAGTAGAGATTTGGTGGATTGCTGTTATAAGTTGTTGTCTTGGTTAACTCCATCATGACCTTCTAAGATAGCATTTACCAAGTAGTGATCACTAATGTATTTAGTAAATAACCTGTTTCTGTGTCATGATTTCAAGGAATCCTATTTGATAAACAATATGTGCACATATGAAGCAACAAAAGAGTATAAATAATTATCAAAACATGTAATATAGACTCTTTAGTTTATGTAGAACTTTAGAAAAGGAATGGATCTTGATGTTTTAAGTTCTTTATAAAAAGTCTGCTTTTCATTAATTTTGGAATGGTGTGGAGAATCACAGTCTTCTTAGTCTTACACATTTAAACAATATACTGCAAGAATTGGCCTTTTTTAGTGCAGTATAGTGCCCTCTGGTGAATGTTCATTTCAGCATAAGAATTCTATTCCACTGATCTTTTTTTTTTAAATTGGTAAAATCAGTTATTCTGTGAAACGTTCCTGGAAAATAAATTATATTTGCTCATTAGTTTCCAGAAAGCAATGACAGGTGGAATAAGAGAAAGACAATATTCTTATTTATAACTAAATTTTTTTAATGATTATAACTTAAGCCCATGTGGATTTCTTTTACTCAGTACACTAATAATTTGCCTGCTTTCTTTTTCCCATTACCCTCTTATGTGAGAAGTAGATTGAAATCCTTGCACATATTTAGTGTTGCCAGTTGCTACTTTTGCATTTTTTAAATGTTTATTTATTTATTTTTGAGAGAGAAGGAGACACAGAATCTGAAGCAGGGTCCAGGTTCTGAGGTGTCAGCACAGAGCCTGATGTGGGGCTCAAAATCATGAACTGTGAAATCATGACCTGAGCCAAAGTTGGACGCTTAACTGACTGAGCCACCCAGGTGCCCCAAGTTTTGCTTATTATAAAGATATTAATTTATCTTTTGTTTTTTTAAATGATTATAGGTCAAAGTGAATATACATGCATTCTGTTAATTATTTATATCGAACTTAGCTGTCCACATCATTGTGAAGTGATCTTCCTGCTCCACTACTAATGTCCGTGTGTATCATTTGAAAACTGTCAGATTGATGGACATATTTAGGATTCTAGGTGACATAGAAATAAACCAGACTGCCCCAAATTCAGCTAATTTGACTGAGCAAGACTAATTAGCATTGGGTTGTGTTTTGTAAAATTATCAGAGCGTTGGTTTAACTTGGTTAAAGTGAATGTCCATCTTATGTTGGGGAATTTAGTGCATCTTGGGGGAAATCCTGCATATCCTTTGTGAAGAAATGTATAAATTCACTAAAATGTGGTCTCCCCTTAAGATATAACTAAGTAGAAAAATTTGTCAAATATTTTATGCACTTAGCTTAAAGTATTTTATTTCAGTTAGTTGTTCATCCTGAAATACTCTATTTTTAAAAAAAAATAAAGTTTATTATTTATTTTTCAGAGTCAGAGAGACAGCGGGAGCCGGGGAGGGTCAGAGAGAGAGATACAGAATCTGAAGACAGGATCCAAGCTCTGAGCTAGCTGTCAGCACAGAGCCCAATATGGGGCTCGAACTCACGAACCATGAGATCATGACCTGAGCTGAAGTCGGACGCTTAACTGACTGAGCCACCCAGGCGCCCCTAAAATACTCTGCTATTATAGTTTCTTAAACTACTCTTCAAGGGAGCAAAGATTAAACAGTTAACATGAACAATTTTATAGAATGAAAATGAAAAATTACAGACTAATAAATAAGATACATAACTTATTTAGTAATATTTAGTTTACATACATTAAAGTATTTTTTCTTTTTTAAAAATGTAGTTAATTAATATACAGTACAACATTGGTTTCAGTAGAATTCAGTGATTCATCAGTTACTTACAGCACCCAGTGCTCATTATAATAAGTGTCCTCCTTAGTACCCATCACCCATCTAGCCCACCCCCCACCAACCTCCCCCATCAATCCTCAGTTTGTTCTCTATCTTTAAGAGTCTTTGTGGTTTCTTTCCCTCTCTTCTCTTCCTCCCACCCATATGATCATCTGTTTCATTTCTTAAATTCCAGAATATGAGTGAAATCATATGGTATTTGTCTATCTCTGATTGTCTTATTTTTCTAGGAATAATACTTTCTAGCTCTATCCATATCATTGCAAATGATGATTTCATTCTTTTTTGTGGCTCAGTAACATTCCATTGTATATACATACCATATCTTCTTTATCCACTTATTACGTGATGGATATTTGGGTTCTTTCCATAGTTTGGATATTGTTGATAATGCTTCTGTAAGCATTGGTGTGCATTTATACCTTTGAATCTGTATTTTTTTAAATGTTTTTTTTTTTATTTCTAGGAGAGAGAGAGAGAGACAGCGTGAGCAGGGGAGGGTCAGAGAGAGAGAGAGTCACAGACTCTGAAACAGGCTCCAGGCTCTGAGCTGGCAGTCAGTACAGAGCCCGACGCGGGGCTCGAACCCACGAACCACGAGATCATGACCTAAGCGAAAGTCGGATGCTTAACCGACTAAGCCACCCAGGCGCCCCCTGAATCTGTGTTTTTGTAACCCTGGGTAAATACCTAACCATGCAATTGCTAAATTGTAAGAAGTTCTATTTTTATTTTTTCGAGGAACATGCACAGTGTTTTCCAGAGTGGCTGCACAAGTTTGCATTCCTACCAACAGTTCAAGAGGGTGCTCCCCTTTCTCCACAGCCTCACCAATATATGTTGTTTCTTGTGTGTTAATTTTAGCCATTCTGAAAGGTGTGAGGTGGTATCTTTTTGTGGTTTTGATTTGTATTTCCCTGATGATGAATGATGTTGAGCATCGTTTCATGTGTTTCTTAGCCAGATATCTCTGTGTCTTCTTTGGAAAAGTGTCTATTCATGTCTTTTGCACATTTCTTCTTTGGGTTGTTTGTTTTTTGGTGTTGAATTTGATAAGTTCTTTATACATTTTAGATACTAATTCTTTATCAGGTATGTCATTTGAAAATGTCTTCTCCCATTCCATAGACTGCCTGTTAGTTTTGTTGAGTGTTTCCTTCACTGTGCAGAAGCTTTATCCTTTTTTTTTTTTTTTTAATCATGATGAAGTCCCAATAGTTCATATTTGCTTTTGTTTCCTTTGCCTCTGAGGAAAAATCTAGTAAGAAGTCCTTCTGGCTGTGATCAAAGAGATTGCTGACTGTGTTCTTCTCTAAGATTTTTATGGTTTCCTGTCTCACATTTAGGTCTTTCATGAATTTTGAATTTATTTTTGTGTATTGTGTAATAAAGTTGTCTAGTTTCATTCCTCTGCATGTCTCCATCCAGTTTTCCCAAGAACATTTGTTGAAGAGACAATTTTTTTTCCCATTAGATATTCTTTCTTTCTTTGATGAAAATTAGTGGATCATATAGTTGTGGGTTCATTTCAGCATTACCTGTTCTGTTCCTTGGATCTATGTGTCTGTTTTTTGTGCCAGTACTATACTGTCTTGATGACTAAAGCTTTGGAGTATAGCTTGAAAAATGGAATCATGATGCCTCCAGTTTTGTTTTTCATCCTCCGTATTGCTTTGGCTATTCAAGGTTTTTTGTGATTCCATACAAATTTTAGGATTGTTGATTTCAGCTCTGTGAAAAGTTCTCATTGTAGTTTGAATGGGATTGCATTAAATGTGTAGATTGCATTTTAACATTGTGTATTCTTCAAATCAATGAACATGAAATGGTTTTCCATTTCCCTGCGTCCTCTTCAATTTTCTTCACAAGTCTTCTATAGTATTCAGGGTATAGATATTTTACCTCTTTAGTTAGTTTTATTCCTACTTATCTTATTGTTTTTGGTGCGATTTTAAATGGAATCAATTCCTTGATTTCTTTTTCTGATGCTTTGTTATTGGTGTATATAAATGTGACAGATTTCTCTGCAGTGATTGTATATCCAATGACATTACTGAATTCACGTATTAGTTCTAGTAATTTTTTAAATAAATTAAATAAAGGTAATTTTTTAAAAAAATAGTTTATTGTCAAGTTCGTTTCCATACAACACCAGTGCTCATCCCCACAAGTGCCCTCCTCCATGCCCATCCCTCCTCCCCCCCACATCCATCAGTCCTCAGTTTTTGTCAGCATTCAAGAGACTCTCATGGTTTGCCTCTCTCCCTTTCCCCCACCATTTCCTCCCTTCTTCTCCCCCTTGTTCCTCCGTTAAGTTCCTCCTAATCCTCCTATACGTGCAAACATATGATATTTGTCCTTCTCTGCCTGACTTATTTCGCTCAGCATAACACCCTCAAGGTCCATCCATGTTGCTACACATGGCCAGATTTCATTGTTTCTCATTCCATGTAGTATTCCATGTATAGATAAACCACATCTTCTTGATCCATTCATCCGTTGATGGACACTTAGGCTCTTTCCATGTTTTGGTTATTGTTGAGAGTGCTGCTAGGAACATTGGGGTCCATGTGCTCCTATGCATCAGCATTTCTATATCCCTTGGGTAAATTCCTAGCAGTGCTATTGCTGGGTCATAGGGGAGTTCTATTGTTATTTTTTTGAGGAACCTTCACACTTTTTTCCAGAGGGGCTGTACCAGTTTGCATTCCCACCAACAGTGTAGGAGGGTGCCCGTTTCTCCCCATCCTCGCCAGCATCTAGAGTTCTCTGATTTGCTCATTTTAGCCACTCTGACTGGTGTGAGGTGGTATCTCAGTGTGGTTTTGATTTCTACTATTCTGATGAGGAGGGATGCTGAGCATCGTTTCATGTGTTTGTTGGCCATCAGGATGTCCTCTTTGGAGAAGTGTCTATTCATATTTTCTGCCCATTTCTTTACTAGGTTGTTTGTTTTTCGGGTGTGGAGTTTGGTGAGTTCCTTATGGATTTTGGATATTAGCCCTTTATCTAATATGTCATTTGCAACTATCTTTTCCCATACGATGGTTGCTTATTAGTTTTGGGTTGTTTCCTTTGCTGTGCAGAAGCTTTTAATCTTGATGAGGTCCCAATCGTTTATTTTGCTCTTGATTCTCTTGCTTTGGGGGATGTGTCAAGTAAGAGGTTACTGTGGTGGAGGTCAAGGAGGTTGTTTCCTGCTTTCTCCTCTAGGGTTTTGATGGTTTCCTGTCTCATATTCAGGTCCTTTAACCATTTTGAGTTTATTTTTGTATATGGTGTGAAAAATTGATCTAATTTCATTCTTCTGCATGTTGCTTTCCAGTAATCCCAACACCATCTGTTAAAAAAGCTGTCTTTTTTCCATTGGATATTCTTTCCTGCTTTGTCAAAGATTAGTTGGCTGTATACCTTTGGGTACACTTCTGAGTTCTCAAATCTGTTCCATTGGTCAATGTGTCTGTTTTTGTGCCAATATCATACTGTCTTGATGATGACAGCTTTGTAGTAGAGGCTAAAGTCTGGGATGGTGATACCTCACGTTTTGGTTTTCTTCTTCAATATTAATTTGGCTACTCGGGGTCTTTTGTGGTTCCATACAAATTTTAATATGGTTTGTTCTAGTTTTGAGAAGTATGCTGGTGCAAATTTGATTGGGATTGCATTGAATGTGTAGATAGTTTTGGGTAGTAATGACATCTTAACTATATTTATTCTAACTGTCCATGAGGATGGAATGTTTTTCCATTTCTTTGAGTCTTCTTCAATTTCCTTCATAAGTTTTCTATAGTTTTCATCATATAGATCTCTGGTATCCTTGGTTAGGTTTATTCCTAGGTATTTTATGGTTTTTTGTGCAATTGTGAATGGGATCAGCTTCTTGATTTCTCTTTCTGTTGCTTCATTGTTGGTGTATAAAAATGTAACCGATTTCGGTACATTGATTTTGTACCCTGCAACTTTGCTAAATTCTTGGATCAGTTCTAGTATGCTTCTGGTAGTCTGTCAGGTTTTCTAAGTAGTGTATCATGTCGTCTGCAAAAAGTGAAAGTTTCATTCTTTGCTGCCAATTCTGATGCCTTTGATTTCCTTTTGTTGTCTGATGGCTGATGCTAGGACTTCCAGCACTATGTTAAATAGCAGTGGTGAGAATGGACATCCCTGTCGTGTTCCTGATCTCAGAGGGAAAGCTCTCAGTTTTTCCCCGTTGAGGATGATGTTAGCTGAAGGCTTGTCATAGATGGCTTTTATGATGTTTAAGTAGTTTCCTTCTATCCCAACTTTATCTAGAGTTTTTTTTTTTAAGAAGGGATGCTGTTTTTGTCAAATGCTTTTTCTGCATCTATTGACAGGATCATATGGTTTTTATCTTTTCTTTGTTGATGTGATGTATCACATTGATTGATTTGCAAATGTTGAACCAGCCCTGTAACCCAGGAATCCCACTTGATCTTGTTGGATAATTCTTTTTATGTGTTGTTAGATTCTATTTGCAAGGATCTTGTTGAAGATTTTTGCATCCGTATTCATCAAGGATATTGGCCTGTAGTTCTCTTTTTTAGCTGGATCTCTGTCTGGCTTGGGAACCAGAGTGATGCTGGCTTCATAAAATGAGTCTGGGAGTTTTCCTTCGCTTTCTATTTTTTGGAATAGCTTGAGAAGAATTGGTATTAGTTCTGTTTTAAACGTCTGGTAGAATTCCCAGGGGAAGCCATCAGTTCCTGGACTCTTATTTGTTGGGAGATTTTTGATCACTGATTTATTTGTTCAAAAAACCAACTCTTGGTTTCATGGATCTGTTCAATTGTTTCTTTAGTCTCTATGTTGTTTATTTCTGCTCTAATTTTTACTATTTCTCTTCTTCTATTAGGTTTAGGGCGTTCTTGTTGCTCTGCCTCTAGTTCCTTTAGGTGAGCTGTTAGATTTTGGACTTGTGCTTTTTCTAATCTCTTGAAATAGGTCTGGAGAGCAATGTACTTTCCTCTTAGGACTGCCTTTGCTGCATCCCAATGGTTTTGGACTGCCGTGTTTTCATTTTCATTTAATTTCATGTATTTTTTTTTATTCTTTAATTTCTTGGGTAACACATTCATTACTTAGTAGGATGTTCTTTGACCTCCATGTATATGAGGGATTTCCAAAATTTTTCTAGCGTTTGACTTCTAGTTTCTTGCGTTTTGATCTGCAAGTATGCATGGTATGATCTCCATCTTTTTACCTGTTGAGGTCTGATTTGTGTGACCCATATGTGATCTATTCTGAAGAATGTTCCATGTGCACTAAAGCAGAATGTGTATTCTGCTGCTTTGGATGAAATGTTCTGAAAATATCTGTTAAGTCCATCTGGTCCAGTGTGTCATCCAGCCATTGTTTCCTTGTTGATTTTCTGCGTAGATGATCTGTCCATTACTGTGAGTGGGGTGTTAAGGTCCCCTACTATTATTGTATTATTATCAATGAGTTTCTTTATGTTTGTTGTTAATTGATGTACATATTTGGGACTTCTCAAGTTGGTGACATGAATATTTACAGTTAGATCTTCCTGATTGATAGTCCCCTTAATTATGATATAATGTCATTCTTCATCTCTTGTCACACTCTTTGTTTTAAAGTCTCAGTTGTGTGATATAAGTATGGCCACTCCAACTTTCTTTGACATCCATTTGCATGATAGAAGGCTCTCATCCCCTCACTTTCAATCTACAGGTGACTTTAGGTCTAAAATTGGTCTCTTGGGGCGCCTGGGTGGCTTAGTCGGTTAAGCGTCCGTCTTTCGCTTAGGTCATGATCTCGCGGTTTGTGGGTTTGAGCCCCGCGTCGGGCTCTGTGCTGACTGCCAGCTCAGAGCCTGGAGCCTGTTTCAGTCTGTGACTCCCTCTCTTTCTGACCCTCCCCTGCTCATGCTGTCTCTCTCTCTCTCTCCTAGAAATAAACAAAAAACATTTTAAAAATTGGTCTCTTGTAGGCAGAATATAGATGGATCTTGTGTTTTGTTTTGTTTTGTTTTGTTTTGTTCTTTCAGATATCATATGTCTTTTGATTGGAACATTTAGGCCATTTACATTTGGAATGATTATCGAAGTATATGAATTTAGTGTTATTGTGTTACCTGTAGAGTTGGTATTTCTGGTGATGTTCTCTGGTCCTTTGTAGTCTTTTTTTTAATCTTCCATTCAATGAGTTCTCATTAAAATTTTTTAGAGGACATGTTTAGTGTTTATGAAATCCTATAATTTATGTTTTTCTGGAAAATTTTTATTTCTCCTATTTTTTTTTACTACGTTACTTGCACTACACAGTGTGAATATAGTCTTTCCTTTTTATTTATTAAATGCTTAAAATATTTATTTATTTTTGAGAGAGAAAGAGAAAGAGCAGTAGTGGGGGAGGGCTGGAGAGGGAGACACAGAATCTGAAGCAAGCTCCAGGCTCCAAGCTCTGAGCTGTCATCACAGAGCCTGATGTGGGTCTCGAATCCACGAACTCCGTGATCATGACCTGAAGTTGGACACTGAACTGACTGAGCCACCCAGAGGCCCTTAGTCTTTCTTTCTTTCTTTTTTTTTTTTTTTAATTTTCTGAAAGAGAGAGATAGAATGTGAGTTGGGGGGGAACAGCAGAGAGAAATGGAGACACAGAATCCAAAGCAGGTTCCAGTTACTTTTTTAAAAATAGTTTATTCTCACGTTGGTTTCCATACAACACCCATTGCTCATCCCCATAAGTGCCCTCCTCCATGCCCATCACTCCCCTGCCCACCACACCCATCAGCCCTCAGTTTGTTCTCAGCATTGAAGAGTCTCTCATGGTTTACCTCCCTCCCTCTCCCCCACTATTTCCTCTCTTCTTCTCCCCCACGGTCCTCCGTTAAGTCCCTCCTAATCCTCCTATAAGTGCAAACATATGGTATCTGTCCTTCTCTGCCTGACTTATTTCGCTTAGCATAACACCCTCAAGGTCCATCCATGTTGCTACACTGCCCTTCTTCATCCCTTGTTACTGACTTTACTTTAACGTCCAGTTTGTCTGATATAAGTATAGCTACTCCACCTTTCTTTTGATTTCCTGTAGCATGATATATATTTCTCTGTCTCCTTACTTTCAATCTGAGGGTGTCCTCCTGTGTAAAATGAGTTTCTTATAGACAGAAAATAGATGGATTTTATTTTTTTTTATCCATTCTGATACCCTATGTCTTTTGATTGGCGCATTTAGTCCATTTACATTCAGTGTTATTGTTGAAAAATATGGGTTTAGAGTCATTGTGTTCTCTATAAGATTTATGTTTGTGTTGGTGTCTTTGGCAACTTGTGTTCCCTGTAACATTTCCCTCATTGAGTCCCCCTTAGGATTTCTTGTAGGGCTGGTCTAGTTGTGATGAATTGTTTCAATTTTTGTTTATTTGGGAAGACTTATCTCTTCTATTCTCTTCTATTCTGAATGTCGGGCTTGCTGGATAGAGGATTCTTGGCTGCATATTTTTTCTGTTCATCACATAGAAGATCTCTTGCCATTCATTTCTGGCCTTCTAAGTTTCAATAGATAGGTCTGTCACCACTCTGATATGTTTCACTTTGTATGTTAGGGCCCTTTTCTCCCTAGCTGCTTTCAAAATTCTCTCTTAATCCTTATATTTTGCCAGTTTCACTATGATATGTCATGCAGAAGATCGATTCAGGTTACATCTGAAAGGAGTTCTCTGTGCCTCTTAAATTTCAATGTCTACATCCCTGCACAGGTTGGGGAAGTTCTCTGCTATAATTAGTTACAGGACTCCTTCAACACCTTTCCCTCTCTGTTCCTCTTCTGGGATTCCTATGAAATGAATATTGTTTCGTTTGATTGTAACGCTGAGCTCTCAAACTCTTCTTTCATGTTCCTGGATCAGTTTATCTCTTTTTTTCTCATTTTCTTCTTTTTCTATAATTTTGTCTTCATAATTACTTATTCTCCTTTCTGCCTCTTGAATCCATGCATTGGATGCCTGCAGTCTATTATGTATCTCATTTATCGCGTTTTTTAATTCATCATAACTATTTTTTTTTTAAATATTTTATTTATTTCTAGGAGAGAGAGAGACAGCGTGAGCAGGGGAGGGTCAGAGAGAGAGGGAGTCACAGACTCTGAAACAGGCTCCAGGCTCTGAGCTGGCAGTCAGCACAGAGCCCGACGCGGGGCTCGAACCCACGAACCGCGAGATCATGACCTAAGCGAAAGTCAGACGCTTAACCGACTAAGCCACCCAGGCGCCCCAACATCATAACTATTTTTAAGCTCCATAGTGTTTGTAGCCATAGTTTCTCTCATGTTCTCCATGCTTTTTTCAATATCCAGGGATTAATTTTATGATTATTGTTCTAAATTATTGTTCAGTTATTTTGCTTATATCTCCTTTGAGCAGTTCTTTAGCTCTCACTTCTTCCTAAAATTTCTTTGGAGGAGAGCTCTTTCGTTTCTTCATTTTGGTTAGTTTTCTATCTCTTGTTATTTTAAAAAAGCTTGTTATGCACTCTGCACCAGTGAGCACTGCTGTACCAAAGAAGGCTCTTGGACTGTTGAGGGCCTATCCGTTCAGAAAGTGTTCTTTGAATGGTAGTCTTGGTTTGTCTTGTTAAGACCTTGGTTATTTTATTTTCCTACTTTTAGTGGTATTTGGGACTCTCCACCATGTGTACTTTGGCTTGTTTCTTGAGGTAGCCTTGGAAAAGAAAACAGACAGACAAACACACAGGGAACAAAGGCACACAAATGCCTAGACAAGTCCAACAAACTCGCAAACCAAAAGGGAAAAAGATAAAGAAAAAAGAAAAGAGGGAGGAAGGAACGCGAATAGCAAGAAATAAACATACATAAAAAAGAAAAAAGAGGAGAAAAGAAAAGGAAAAAAGAAGAAACCTAATAGACAAAGAACAGTTTAAATCATATAACCAGATTTCCCAGCTACAAATAAATAGCCGTGTGTATGCAGTGCTGGTTGAAGAACATAGAGAAAGAGAGAAGTGACAGGGCAGAGATGAGGCGAAATTGGAAATGAAATGAGCGGGCAGAAGGAATAAGAAGCTTTTTTCAAAGTGCGAAAAGTGGAATATGGTTGGAGAAGATGCGAAAGTAATGACGATGGTGTTATCCAAAGAAACTATATAGTTTGATTACTCCAGACAGAAGGAGATGAAAAGGTAAATAGGTGTCGAATTTACATCTAGAGAATGGATTAAATGTGACTGTTTATGCAAGCCAGTGACCAGAATTAATCAGGGTAGTGCATCCATGTTGGTTTTGCCCCGGCTCCGGTCAAAATAAATAAATAAATTAAGTTAAATAAAATAAAAAATAAACAAAAATATAAAAATATTTTTTTTTAAAAAAGGAAGAGGGCAACACTCTAGCAGGGATGGGCATGGTTTGATCCAGTGTGTCCTGCAGGAGTTCTGCCTTGGTGGTTGTGGGGAGAAGAGTGGTGGCGCTCCAGTCCCTTCTTGAACCAAGCACGCCAACTCCCTTTTTTGGGTGTGTAAACTCCCTTTGTCAGGGGCGCTCTATATTCCAGGCCAGGCTTCGTTTCCAGATCCCAGTCCGCGCGCCCCATTGAAATTGCCAAAAACACAAACTCGCAGGCGAAACCCTCTGGATAGCCCCAAGCCTCTTGCCTTCCCCCTGTGGATTGAGCCAGAAGCCGCTGCTCCTGTCTCCTCCAGGTCGTGTTGGTGAGCGAGGATCAGTTTCATCCAGGGGTCGCCTGGGACGAGTGCGTCCCGCCTAGGGTCAGCTGGAGAGCAGGAAACCAGGTCCCTCTGTGTCCCATTGCCCGATACGCCAACTCACAGGCAAATCTCCCAATTTTAAGCCTTTCGCCTCCCCTCTAGGTATCCAGCCGAGCCAAAAGCACAAAGGCACAGCCGCCGCGTGTACCTCTCCAGGTCGAGCTGGCGAGCAGGGAGCAGTTTCCCTGGGGGTCGTCTGGGATGAGTGTGTCCCACCTATGGTCAGCTGGATAGCAGGAACCTGGATCCCTATCTGTCCCGAGCGGAGGTTTTTCTCTTCTCCTGCAACAGGGACAGTGTCTTGAGCAGTTTTGGCAACTCTCTTTCCCCTCTAGACACCCTGCAGAGGGGGGATCTCCCCCGTCCCTCTGTGTCTTCGGTCCCAGCCTGATTTTATCTTCCCCAGTTCGCACTCGTGCTAGAAGGTTTTCTCAGAGTACTCTGTCTCCTTTTCCTCCCAAACGCCTGGATTCTGTAAGGGTTTCTATGGCTTTAGGCCTTCTCCATGTGAAATATGGGGGCGAGTGCAATGTACAGAGTTCCCTACTTCTCCGCCATCTTGCGCCTTCTCCGCACGTTCCATTTTCTGAGCTGTCAGCACAGAGCCTGTTCAGGGGCTTAAACTCACAAACCATGGGATCATGAACTTCACCCCAATTTGGATGCTCAGCCGACTAAACCACCCAGGCACCCCCATTCCTCCTTTTCTGAATGACAGCTTTGTATAATGAATTCTTGACAGTATGTTTTTCACATTAAAAGTGTGGAAATTTCCTGCCACCCCCTTCTGACCTGCCAAATGTTAATGGACAGGTGTGCTTTTTACTTTATGTGTCTACCCTTGTAGGTTAAGGATCTTTGTCCCTAACTTTCAAGATTCCCTTTATCTTTGTATTTTCCAAGTTTCACTATCATATGTGATTGTGTTGATTTTTAGGGGAATTTTCTGTGTCTCTTGGACTTGAATGCCTATTTCCTTCCCCCAATTAGGGACGCGTTCTCAGCTATAATTTGTTCAAATAAACATTCTAGCCCTATTTTCACATCTTCTTCTGGGACTCCTAGGATATGAATATTATTTCATTTTATGGAATCACTGAGTTTCCTAAGTCTATTTCGTGATCTAATAGTTTTCTTTCCCTCTTCTTTTCACCTTCACTGTTTTCCATAATTTTACTTTCTATATCACCTATTCTTTCCTCTGCTTCTTTTTTTTTAATGTTTTATTTATTTCTAGGAGAGAGAGAGACAGCGTGAGCAGGGGAGGGTCAGAGAGAGAGGGAGTCACAGACTGAAACAGGCTCCAGGCTCTGAGCTGGCAGTCAACACAGAGGCCGACGCGAGGCTCGAACCCACGAACCGCGAGATCATGACCTAAGCCAAAGACGGACGCTTAACCGACTAAGCCACCCAGGCGTCCCTCTCTGGTGTCTTATATGCTTTATTCAAGCCCAGCATTTGATTGTTATGAGTGTTGTTCTAAATTCTTGTTCAGATATGTTACTTATATTTGTTTTGAGAAAGTCCTTAGCTGTGATTTCTTCTTTACCTTTCTTTTGTGGGGGAAATCTCAGTTTGGCTGTTTCTATTTTTTTGTGTTTTGAAAGATTATTAGGCTTACTGCACCTGACAGTACTATTATATCAAAAAATGGGTCATACACTGTCCAGGTCCTGGGGCATTTCAGTAAGTGTTTATGGTATATGCTGTTTGCACTCTGCTGTTACATTTTGGCTGCTCTTTCCCACTGGTCAGTCCTGTGCAGAGCTCCTCCTTGCTTGCAGTGGGGAGTGTTTGGACCTTTAACTAGGTGTGCTTTGATTTGCTTGTTTATATACGTCTGGGGGGAGAAAATCCTGAATCTAAAAAAGAAAGGAAATGAATAGGAATTAATAAACCAAACAATCAAAAAAACTATAGGCCTGATTCCAAAGAAAAATAAAGGGGAAAAAAGAAAAAGAAAAAGAAATAAAGAAACCCAATCCCCAAAAAAGAGAAAAGATAATGAAAAAAAAAAACTGACAAAGAAGAAACTATAAGCTTGATTCCAAAGAAAAGAGAAGAGGAAAAAAAAAATAGTTAAGAAAAGAGAGAGAAAAAAAAAAAGTAATCCTGGTCTTATTTCCAGAAATGCAGGTGACACTTTGAAGCACTCTATGTTCAGTAGGCTTAGTGCATGTGGGGTGCTGCCTGTGCTGGTTTTCTTGAGGAGAGGCCCACCGTGCTGTCTCAGAGTCAGAACTATCACAGTAAATATGCATTTGCCGGGAACAGTGAGCAAGGGTTTGGTGCAAGTTGTTCCTGCCTCCACTGGGGTCGCTGTGTTGTTCTCTGAAGTCTGTGTCAGTAGTTGGGGGAAAATCACACTACCCCACTTTCTTGTCCCTGGACAAGGGATCTCACGCCTCTTGCTGTTCAGGAATCCCTCGCGGAATAGTGAGGGTCGTCAGTGTTTCTTGAAACACAGTTCTCATAGATTTTATCTTTGGTGCATGGCTGGGATTCAAAACTCCATATCTTAAAGGACCAGGTGTTGTGTAGACCTGGCCTCTCCTCCAGAGTAGAGCCTCTCCATACTGTGTCTGATTTCCTTTGTCCCAGAAAAACAATCCCATGCCTGTGTGGCCCACGGAATCTATGTTGTAACACTGCAAAAGCAACAAGTAGATTTTCTGCTCTCTGTGCACACATCTGTCCCCTGCTGATGAAAGGCCATTTGCTGGTGCCTGCAGGGTCTTTTGTCCCTGGGGAGGCAATATACCCTCTTCCAAATGTACTGCAAAAAATCATAATGCTCTTTCCCAGTTCAATGCAGGAGATCTCTATACCATTCTATGGGGCCAGCATGCTCCTTCTCCCCAGGAGCTCATGCCATAGCTCTGCTCAGGATAAAGTCACACACTTCCAAGGCCTCAGAGTAAGCTCCACACACTGCAAACAAACAAACAACAAACAAAACCTGCAACACCCAGTTACCTTCAATACCCAGTTCGTGGTCCAGAGACATTTTCTTTCTTTTTCTTTTTTTAATTTTTTTTATGTTTTATTTATTTCTAGGAGAGAGAGACAGCGTGAGCAGGGGAGGGTCAGAGAGAGAGGGAGTCACAGACCGAAAGAGGCTCCAGGCTCTGAGCTGGCAGTCAGCACAGAGCCCGACGCGGGGCTCGAACCCACGAACCGCGAGATCATGACCTAAGCGAAAGTCGGACGCTTAACCAACTAAGCCACCCAGGCGCCCCAAGAGACATTTTCATTTTGTGGGAACCCGACACCACACTCTATCAGCCCCTCTCACTTTCTCTTCATTTTCTCTCTCCAAGGAAAGGATTCTCTCCCCTCAGCAGCACGATCGTTTTTTCTCTTCCACAATTCACTTCTTCACACCTTGCACCTGTCACACTGTCTTCCTCCAAATGTGGAGATCCTTTTTCCAGTCTCAGAATGATTATCTGTGTGTTCCAAGTGATCTGACCTCAATACAGCTGTGTTTGAAGGACAAGGAAAGCCCAGAATCCCCCTACTTCTCTGCCATCTTTACTTCTCTCCCTGAATTAAAAGTATTTTTTTATTTGGGCAGGCTGACAGAGTAATTCTCCCATGATTCCAAATGTATTCAGTCTAAATTCATACAACATGGACAAGCATTTGCTATGAATTTACATTCTTCAGTCTAGATACTTTGAGACAAGTGATTGAAGTTTTAGTTTGTACCTCTCCCAATTTTTTTCCACTTGTTTTCATTTTTAAGAAGAATAATTGACAAAATTTTGTATATTTTGAGTGTAAAACATGGTAATTTTACATATGTATACATTATGAAATGATTACCACAATCAAGTTAATTAGCATCCTTCACCTCACATAGATATTTTTTTCTTTTTCGATTCCACATATAAGTGATACAATACAGCATTTGTCTTCCTTTATCTGGTGTATTTCACTTCACGTAATGTTCTCCAAGTTCATCCCCATGTTATTGCATATGGCAAGATTTACATCATTTTAAAGGCTGAATAATATTTCACTGTGCATGTATCTGTGTATCTCTGTGGCTGTATAATCACAATTTCTTTATCCATTCATCTATCAGTGGATACTTCAACTGATTCCACATCTTGGCAATTGTGAATAATGCTGTAATGAAAATGGGAATGCAGATATCTCTGGAAGATGATGATTTCATTTCCTTAAATACATACCAAGAACTGGGATTGATGGATCACGTGGTAGTTATATTATTAACTTTTTGAGGAACCTCTGTATTTTTCTCTATAATACCTGTGCAAATTTACATTTCCAGCAACAGTGTACAAGGATCTAAATAGACATTTTTCCAAAGAAGACATACAAATGGCCAAAATATACATGAAAAGACTAATCATTAGGGAAATGCAAATCAAAATCACAGTGGGATATCATTTCATACCTGTTAAAAATGGCTGTAACCAGAAGGACAAGAAATAACAAATGTTGGTAAGGATGTGGAGAAGAGAGAATCCTTGTCCCTCTCTAATTTGCTTGTAATGTGGGGCAAGTCATCTATCCTTCTTCAGATCTGTGCATTTGTAAAAGAAGGATAATAACTATTTAATATACTTATCTGAGTAAATGTAAAAATTAAATAAAAAATGTGACTGTAGGTTTTCAAAACACCAATATACATTTTTATATTTGTTTTTTATCCTTATCTTCACTAAATAATAAGCTACTTGAAGACAGAAACTGCATCTTATTGTCTTACCCTAGTTTTCATTTACTAGGTACCAACTATATGGTAGGCTTTGTTCTCGCTACTTGGAATAAAACGGTTAATATAGTCTCTATGCTGAAGGAGCATATACTTTATTTTATGGAGGAAGAGAGGAGGGGATAAAGTGGGAGCAGTAAACAAATATTTAACGAAATATGATGCTATAGAGTTATGTAACAGAAGCATATTAAGACTGATGAATGGATAAAGAAGATGAGGTATATATATATATATATATATATATATATATATATATATATAATGGAATATTATTCAGCCATCAAAAAGAATGAAATCTTGCCATTTGCAATGATGTAGATAGAGTTAGAGTGTAATATTCTATGCAAAAAAAGTCAATCAGAGAAAGACAAATACCATATGATTTCACTCATGTGTGGAATTTAAGAAACAAAACAGATGAACATATGAGAAGGTGGAGAAGAGAAGAGAAGGAAACAAACCGCAAGAGACTCTTAACAATAGAGAACAAAGTGAGGACTGATGGAGGGAGGGAGGTGGGAGATGGGCTGGATGGGTGATGGGTATTAAGGAGAGAACTTGTGATTAGCACTAGGTGCTGCATATAAGTGATGAATCACTGAATTCTACTCTTAAAACCAATATTACACTGTATGTGAGGTAAAATTTAAAGAAATAAAAAAAATAGATGCATATTAAAAATGCAGAAAGTGCCATAGCAATGGAGACGGGGAAGTCATTGATACTGACGGGATATTCTAACAGTTTCCTGAAAATGGCTTTAGAATTGTTTCCTGGAGCATTGGTAGAATTTCTTTCTAGGCAGAATTGGAAAGAGAGGGTATTCCAAGGAGAAAGAAGAGACCAGAGAGCGGGACGCCTGGGTGGCTTAGTCGGTTAAGCGTCCGACTTTCGCTTAGGTCATGATCTCGCGGTTCGTGGGTTCGAGCCCCGCATCGGGCCCTGTGCTGACTGCCAGCTCTGAGCCTGGAGCCTGTTTCAGTCTGTGACTCCCTCTCTCTCTGACCCTCCCCTGCTCACGCTGTCTCTCTCTCTCTCCTAGAAATAAATAAAACATTAAAAAAATTAAAAAAAAAAAAAAAGAGACCAGAGAAAGTACAGTTGTATGGAAGTAGTTTACGTGTCCTGGAGAGACTGAGTAATCTGGTGTGGTTGAGGTGTAGAGCGGATTCATGGGGAACTGACTACAGATCCTGGAGAAGTTGGAAAAATATATTCTAGGAAGGAATGTTGGAGTGAAGAGGAGAGTAGAGGCTGAGAAATTATCTAGGAGATTGCTGTGGTGCTCTGAGAAAATGATTTTGAAGACTTGGCAGTGGCAGTGGGAATGGAAAAGGGATTTGTTTGAGAGTCAGCCATCCCAGAAGTAGCACTGACAGGATTTGGTGACTGACTGTAAAATTAGAGGGAGACTTTGTAGGTAAAAAAAAAAAAAAAAAAAAAAAAAAAAAAAAGACCTCTTATGTCTTGTGTCTCAGAACTATGCACAGTGCCTTGTACACAGAAGGGGGTTATTAACTCATTTTCTTATTGGATTGCTTAAAGCTCCTCACTAGAAGATGTTAATATCATCATAACGATAAGGGTTTATTTTCTTATATCCACAGCGGCCATTCCAGTACCTTTTAAGAGTATTAGATTCACTATTAAATGATTTTTAGTGTCTCCAACGGCAAAAAAACAATTCTTTTTTTTTTCCCAAGTAAAACTATAAAGAATTTGTAGATTGGCTTCCTTGTTATTGAGAACAGGGAAGAATAGGGATATTCAGAAGTTTACTATTTATTGTCATGTGAACAGAACTGTACTGATGTTTATCTTTTCAATATATCTGGTAAAAGGATTTGCTAGACAGATTTATAGTGTTTTAAACTAAGACATTACGTTTGCAAAAACCTTTAATTACCATAGGTAGTCCTCAAAAAACCCCTCTGAAGTTGACAGAATATATATTATTATATTCATATTGTACCTGGGGACACTGATACTTGAAAAAGAAAAATAACTTCTCTAAGGATGACAATTAAGAAATCTTAGTGTCAGGAATTCCTTTCATTTCTGATTTCAATTTCTCAGCAAGACCCAGGAATGTGTATTTTTATCAAGGTCTCTGGGTTATTCTTCAGCAGATAGTACTTAAGAATCATAGATTTATAAACTAACTGGAGTTGGGAAATGAGAATGAAGTGGAGGAGAGGGGTTATCTAAAAGAGAAGTAGGTGTCTAAGGTGTTATAATGGGATTATGGAGGAGGGTATGATAAATTCCAAGAAAGGTAGGGAAATAGTCACATTTCTAAACCCTTAATCTAATTCCTGGGTTCAGAAATGAGGAGCAGTGGTTCTTGTGATGGTTCTTGCTGCTGCTGTTTTTTGCTGGCGTTTTATTATTATTCAATTATTATTTTAAAAAAAATTAAGTTTATTTTTGAGACACACACACACACACACATACACACACACACACACACACACACACAGAGCAGGTGGGAGAGGGTCAGAGGGATACATAGAATCCAAAGCAGGCTCCAGGCTCTGAGCTGTCAGCAGAGCCCGATGCACGGCTCAAACCCACGAACCAACTGTGAGATCATGACCTGAGCTAAAGTCTTAACAGACTGAGCCATCTAGGCACTTCATTATTTTATCATTTATTATTATTAGATTTTTAAAGGAGATGTGGAGTTAATCTCATGTGGAGCAAATTCAAGTTACTTCTTAAAAGTGTCTTCCTGGTCTTACCAAGACCTAATGAAAATGTGTATATGACTTCTTTGACTAAATGTCAGTATGCATTTCTTTCATTAAAATAGAAGTTCCAAGAAGGTAGGACTTTTGTTTGCTTTGTTGATTGTTCTCTCTCCAGAACCCAGAACTGTATCTGCCACAGACTAGATATACCAAAAACCTTTGTTGAATCAAATTTCCTATAGAAAGACATGTCTAAATTTTGTTGTAGTTAAGCAAGGATACTTTCCTGTAATTGAAGTCTCAATTAAGACTTAAGATTAAGGTTAAGATATGTGACATAAACATGATAATTATTTGATTATGTTGGTGTTTGTAGGACTGCCACAAATACTCCACAGGACTGGGCCAAGCAGTTTCTAAAGACCTGATTTCAGTAGTAGTTGGGTTTATTAGAAATGGAACTATTACTTCAGCTACTTATGCATTAAATAGACCTTTGTGAGATGGCCAAGGGACATATTTTGAATGAGTTGTTTCAATTAACTTAAAATTTAGGAAAGTGGTAAATTAGAATCCAAGATATTATTTTGACATAATCTAAAAAGTAACTGTTCACACTTTAGCAATGGTTAATTTACAATGAAATTTCAAAGTATCAAAGAAATACTTTTCAGATTGGATTTAAGGCAATACATAAGAGTACAGTTAGAATAATTTACTGCCTAGCACGAGGCCAACAATATAATAAAAGTGAATGAGAATTAGAAGTAACTAAAAATGAGGAATAATTTGTAATTTCCAAGTCACTTTTACATGCCTTATTTCATTGGATTCTTGAAATAATGTCTATTAAAAAAAACTATTTCTGATATAGAGAGAGAGACAGTGTGAGCAGGGGAGGGTCAGAGAGAGAGGGAGATACAGAATCGGAAACAGGCTCCAGGCTCTGACCTAGCTGTCAGCACAGAGCCCTCTGCGGGGCTCGAACTCACAAATCGTGAGATCATGACCTGAGCCGAAGTTGGACGCTTAACGACTGAGCCACCCAGGCGACCTGAAATAATGCCTATTTTATAGGCAAGGAAACCAAAGCTCATGGAAAATAAATGACTTATCCAGGGATACCTAGCTGATAATAGTTGTGTTCCACTTCTATAAAGTACATTTCTCCAAATGCGTCCACACACAAAAAATGAGTTTTCAGTGTTTTAAAGAACCACCCTCCCAAATAAGAGAAACCTCTATTTACAAATGTCTAGGAAACCTAAATTGCTTTCTTAATGGCAGTATTTACAATCTTTAGCTTGTAAAATGCTAATTTGTATCATGTTTTCACATAGGTGGAAAAGGCAATGGTCAGAGTTTTCTTATTATTTCTAATTATAGAACGTTTTTCTTTTCACAAAGCCTTTCCTGAGATAGGTGTTTCTCAGAATTTACTTTGGGAAATGCTATTTCAGGACCTTGTTCTCAGCTGTCAAAGTCAAAAAGCATTGTCAAAGTAGTTCAAGGTGAAACCGCTATTATATAAGAATCTTGAAGATAGAAGTTTTCAAATTCAAAAAAAAAAAAAAAGTCCTTAATCCAATGATTGTTTTTAAACAAAACCAAGAAGCTGAGGTAGGCATCTGGGGGGCAAGAATTATATCCTGAGTGCTTCTCACATTGTATTATGTAAACAGCTACCTATTCCATATACCTACGAGGAAGCTTTATGTAGCAGACCTTGATAAAGAAACAAGGCTTTTACATGAGGATATGACACATATTATAGCATATTTTTCTTTTCCTCCTTACTAATAAAGAAGGCAATTCATAAATTATTTATGCTTTTACTTATGATAAAAACAGAACTATATATTGCTGCCCTTGGATACTTTAAATCAGTCATTTGTAAACGATTTGAAAGTGACTGGAGGGTGGGTGGGGATGAGAGAGAGGGAAAAGTGGGTGGTGGGCATTGAGGAGGGCACTTTTTGGGATGAGCACTGGGTGTTGTATGGAAATAAATTTGAAAATAAATCATATTTTAAAAATCCCTAAAAAGAAGAAAGTGACTGGAATGATAGCCTTGGGGAATAGAGAGAAAGTTTTCTTTCTGAAGAGTTTATTTCATTCAATTTAACAACTCAATTCGATAAATGGGTTTGTTGAGTGAATGAAAAAAATCCATGAATGAATAAATGTCAACTGTGTATAATGTTCCATCTGAACAAGGAATTTTGAAAATAACTAAGAGGTGATTCTTTATCTTCAGAAGTTTGTAATGGAGTTATGAGCTCTTACCTGTTGCCTATTCCAAATAAATAGCTTTCATACTTTACAAAGTGTTTTTACATTTATTCTCTCATTTAACCCTCATTAAACTCTGATATGTAAAACAGACTTTTCCCTCATTTTATAGGGAAGGAAAATTACTTGCCTGGTGTTCTACTGTAGAATGATTAATGTGATCTGTCCTATATGTGTAGAAATCCAAATCCTAGTAAATCCTTTTTTGGAAAGCTATTCTTGATGAGACACACCCACTTATAATTCTGTTTAGTAAGCATTCCATATGAATTTGAACTCCTTGCCATATATATTTAACTTATTCTTCAGTTGTTTTCACTGGGACATGTTCCAAAAGGAAGAAACTAGACTTGTTTTTAAACCTTCTCTTAGTGTTCTGTTGGCACATGCTGAAGAATGCACTTCACTGAGAATCTTTGGCACCAGATGATGATTGTGTCTGAGGCCTGTTTGGTACTTTCCCTCCTTGTATTGCCTGTCTACCTGAACATTTTTGATAAAGTACATCCTGCATTTATAAAATATAAAATTATTTGCGCACTTGCTTTTTCAAAATACAAATATATGCATTCCATTGACTAGGAAGGCATCATGAAAAACATCAGAAGCTAGACAAGAGAAGACCCGATTCAAGTTATGGCTTCATAATTTACAAACATGTAACCATGACAAAGTCATTTAGCCTTCCTAAATCTCTTTCCTTAGTTACAAAGTGACAGGGTTACTTTTCTTTGTCCATCTATAGATTGGTATTTACAAAACTACTGTGCAGACAGTGTCTTTGTAGAAGACTTTAAACTTCTACCAAGAAAAGGGTTATAAAAATGTATCTTTTGGGGCGCCTGGGTGGCTTAGTCGGTTAAACGTCCGACTTTCGCTTAGGTCATGATCTCGCGGTTTGTGGGTTCGAGCCCCGCGTCGGGCTCTGTGCTGAATGCCAGCTCAGAGCCTGGAGCCTATTTCAGAGTCTGTGTCTCCCTCTCTCTCTCTGACCCTCCCCTGCTCACGCTGTCTCTCTCTCCCTCTCTCTCCTAGAAATAAATAAAAAATATTTTTAAAAATATATCTTTTATTATCATCATGCAGCCATTATAGCTGGTACAATTGGTTGTGCTAAGCATTGAAGGTCAGGGTTCATGGATTACAGTGTCAATTTTATCATAAACGTCCTATATGACTGTCAACATCCAACATCACACTTTTGTTCTGAATTTACCTTCTATAAAATGTAGATAATAATTATTTAACTGCATCATACAAGATGAAACTTTCCTTCTTTGAGATTCTCAAATATAAAGAACCATAACAGTTATTATCACTATTTTATTCTGACCGGCATCTTTGTGGGACAGACTTAGCATAGCATGTATGAGTAAATTAGAGAGGTAAAGCTTTCTCTCTAATGTGTAGTTAAAATTTTTGCATATATTTTTCTACTATATTCCCTTCTCCTTAAACAAATATTTATTGAACTCCAACTGTGTGTAAGGAATTGGATTTAGTGCTGAGAGTTCAAAAGTGGCACTTCCTTATCCCGCTTTTAGGAGTTTTGAAGGTACACATCCTAAGTTTCTTCAACTGAGTTCTGCTGTTGCTTCACGTACAGTGCAAGAAACCAGGATGTTGACAGGGTCCAACAAACATGACAGTTGAAGCTATTAATGATCATGTCTACTATTTCATACGAATGAGGCTTGAGGTGCTTTCTGGCTCTTAGTTTCCACCATTCATCCATTACCTAGCTATGTGACTTTCGGCACATCAGCTCCACTCCTTGGCATCTCAGTTTTCTCGTCTGCAATCTTTAAGACCTCATTTATTTTAAGTCTTCCAGCTATAGGTAAACAACAGTTTATAAAGAGAAGGACGTTTTTTTTTTTTTGTTTGTTTGTTTTTTGTTTTTTCTTATGATTAACTTCACTAGCTGATCAAGATTGGAAAAGGATGTCTGGAATGAAAGATCCCCTATGGACCTTTGAATGAATAACACCTTTCATGGTGTGTATAAAGGAAAATGATGAGTTTGGTGATCCAATCTAGCCCACTATAAATACAAACTCTCAAGCCAAGTTTGTTCTTTTCTTGGATTATATTTCCTTAATTTACAGGATCAATCAAAATTGGACTTTACCTTGAGGTTACTGATATGTGCAGTGTTAAGTGAAGGCAGAAATGAAATATTTTATTTTTCAGAGGGCTTTATGTGATTTACTCTATCTTTGTAGTAGGTAAATTTGTCTTTCCCAGAATATCCTTATTGTTTGTACTCCTTGGAGTCCTAAGAAAACTCATGCATAATTTCCATTTCAGGGCAGTTAACACAAGCTTCATAAAAGTTTCAATCTAGAATTTGTGTTTTGTCACCCCTGCTTGACTTGAGTGGCAGGAGGCTTAAGGCAGAGGGGCATGTCTACTTCCAATTGTGTATCATGGCCTAGTAACTCGATGCTTTAGGCATTATTTAAAAATCCAATGTATTCTAACTTTGGCTTCTGAGAGCAGTAGAATCAGTACACACAAACAATAGAGTCATAAATTCAGAATTTTTATTAAACAAAATACTATATCTTATCCTTTTATTTATTTATTTTTAATTAATTTATTTTTTCTTACAAATAGTTTATTGTCAAGTTGGTTTCCATATAACACCCAGTACTCATCCCCAAATGCCCTCCTCCATGCACATCTCCTCCCTACCCCCCACATTCATCAGTCCTCAGTTTGTTTCTCAGCATTCAAGAGTCTCTCACGGTTTGCCTCTCTCCCTTTCCCGCACCATTTCCCCCCTTCTTCTCCCCCATGGTCCTCAGTTAAGTTCCTCCTAATCCTCCTATACGTGCAAACATATCATATTTGTCATTCTCTGCTTCCCTGACTTATTTCGCTCAGCATAACACCCTCAACGTCCATCCGTGATGCTACACATGGCCAGATTTCATTGTTTCTCATTGCCATGTAGTATTCCATCGTATAGATAAACCACATTCGTCCGCTGGTGGACACTTAGGCTCTTTCCATGTTTTATATATTGTTGAGAGTGCTGCTATGAACATTGGGGTACGTGTGCTCCTATGCATCAGCATTTCTGTATCCCTTGGGTCAATTCCTAGCAGTGCTATTGCTGGGTCATAGGGGAGTTCTAGTGTTAGTTTCCTGAGGAACCTCCACACTGTTTTCCAAATGGGCTGCACCAGTGTGCATTCCCACCAACAGCGTAGGAGGGTGCCCGTTTCTCCACATCCTTGCCAGCATCTAGAGTTCTCTGATTTGCTCATTTTAGCCACTCTGACTGGCGTGAGGTGGTCTCTCAGTGTGGTTTTGATTTGTATTTCCTTGATGAGGAGGGATGCTGAGCATCGTTTCATGTGTCTGTTGGCCATCTGGATATCCTCTTTGGAGAAGCGTCTGTTCATATATCCTGCCCATTTCTTTACTAGGTTGTTTGTTTTTCGGGTGTGGAGTTTGGTGAGTTCCTTATAGATTTTGGATATTAACCCTTTATCTGATATGTCATTTGCAACTCTCTTTTCCCATTCCGTTGGTTGCCTATTGGTATTGTGGGTTGTTTCCTTTGCCGTGCAGAAGCTCTTAATCTTGATGAGGTCCCAATTGTTTATTTTTGCTCTTGATTCCCTTGCTTTTGGAGATGTGTCAAGTAAGAAGTTGCTACGGTGGAAGTCAAGGGGTTGTTTCCTGCTTTCTCCTCTAGAGTGTTGATAGTTTCCTGTCTCATGTTCAGGTCCTTTATCCATTTTGAGTTTATTTTTGTGCGTGGTGTGAGAAAATGATCTAGTTTCATTCTTCTGCATGTTGCTTTCTAGTAATCCCATCACCATCTGTTAAAAACGCCTTTTTCCATTGGATATTCTTTCCTGCTTTGTCAAAGATTAGTTGGCTGTATACCTTTGGGTCCACTTCTGACTTCTCGATTCTGTTCCATTGGTCTATGTGTCTGTTTTTTTGTCAATACCATACTGTGTTGATGATGACAGCTTTGTAGTAGAGGCTAAAGTCTGGGATGGTGATACCTCCCGTTTTGGTTTTATTTTTCAGTATTACTTAGGCTATTCGGGGTCTTTTCTGGTTCCATACAAATTTTAGGATAGTTAGCTCTAGTTTTGAGAAGTATGCTGGTGCAATTTTGTTTGGAATTGCATTGAATGTGTAGATTGCTTTGGGTAGCAATGACATCTTAACTATATTTATTCTTCCTATCCTTGAGCATGAAATGTTTTTCCATTTCTTTGTGTCTTCCTCAATTTCCTTCATAAGTTTTTTATACTTTTCATCATAAAGATCTCTTGTATCTTTGGTTAGGTTTATTGCTAGGTATTTTATGGTGTTTTGTGCAATTGTGAAAGGGATCAGTTTCTTGATTTCTCTTTCTGTTGCTTCATTGTTGGTGTATAAAAATGCAACCGATTTCGGTACTTTGATTTTGTACCCTGCAACTTGGCTGAATTTTTGGATCAGTTCAAGTAGGCTTCTGGTAGAGTCTGTCGGGTTTTCTATGTAGAGTATCATGTCATCTGCGACGAGGGAAAGTTTGACTTCCTCTTTGTCAATTCTGATGCCTTTGATTTCCTTTTGGTTCTGATGGCTGATGCTAGGACTTCCAGCACTATGTTAAACAACAGTGGTGAGAGTGGACATCCCTGTCGTGTTCCTGATCTCAGGGGGAAAGCTCTCAGTTTTTCCCCGTTGAGGATGATGTTAGCTGAAGGCTTCTCATAGATGGCTTTGATGTTGTTTAAGTATGTTCCTTCTATCCCGACTTTCTCTAGAGTCTTTATTAAGAAGGGATGCTGTATTTTGTCAAATGCTTTTTCTGCATCTATTGACAGGATAGTATGGTTTTTATCTTTTCTTTTATTGATGTGATGTATCACATTGATTGACTTGCGAATGATGAACCAGCCCTGTAACACAGGAATGACTCCCACTTGATCTTGGTCGATGATTCTTTTTATGTGTTGCTGGATTGATTTGTAAGTATTTTGTTGAGGATTTTTGCATCCGTTTCATCACGGAGAGAACTTCCCCAACCTGAGGAAGGAAGTAAATGTTGAAATACAAGAGGCTCAGAGGACGCCCCTCAGACATATTTTGAATCGATCTTCTGCAAGGCATATCATAGTAAAAATGGCAAAATACAAGGACAAAGAGAGAATTTTGAAAGCAGCTAGGGAGAAAAGGGCCCTAACATACAAAGGGAAACCTACCAGAGTGGTGACAGACCTATCTAATGAAACTTGGTAGGCCAGAAAGGAATGGCGGAGGTGTTCAATGTAATAAACAGTAAAAATATGCAGCCAAGAATCCTCTATCCAGCAAGCCTGTCATTCAAAATAGGAGAGATAAAAATCTTTCCAAATAAACAAAAATTGAAAGAATTTGTCACCACTAAGCCAGCCCTACAAGAAATCCTGAGGGGGACCTTCTGAAGGAAATGTTGCAAGGAACAAAGATACCAGAGACACCACCACAAACATGAACCCTACAAAAGATACAAAGACTCTAAACCCACATATTTCAATAATAACACTGAATGTAAATGGGCTGAATGCTCCTATCAAAAGACATAGGGTAGCAGAATGGATAAAAAACAAAATCCATCTATATGCTGTCTACAAGAAACTAATTTTAGACTGGAAGAAGATACCTTCAGATCAAAAGTAAGGGGATGGAGAAATATATATCATGCTACAGGAAATCAAAAGAAAGCCGGAGTAGCTATACTTATATGAGACAAACTGGAGTTTAAATTAAAGACAATAACAAGAGATGAAGAATGGCACTACATAATAATTACAGGATCCATCTATCGTATCGTTTTAAATCAGTGTTCAGAAGTTAATCTCAGCATTCACAACGAACTATGTGTTTTAGCTTTGTGCTTATGAAGAAAAGAAAGGAACAAGAAGGTTGATAGTTCTTCTTTCAAATATTATTGTGGCATACAGAGATAAATTTAATATACGCCAACAGTGAGCTCTACTAACATTGTGATGTTAATTTAATGCTCTTCTCATTAATTTAGTGCAAGTCTCTTTGAGCTCTGCATAATTGCTGCCAAGAAAGCTAGTGCAGCTCAGTGAAAAATAGTTTGTGCAGAGCCACCCCAAATTTTTCTGGTTGACTATAGTAACACAACTGTTGAATTTTCTGGTTTTACTTTTCTTCACAGTGTTGGTTCACTCATGAAGATGAATAAAGGGGGAGCTCTTTAAAAAATCGCACATACATGATTACTATCTAGATTATCCTTGAATTGCTTGTTATTTCATGTTCGCAAAAACTATTTTATATCAAAATACATGAGCTTTTGCATTTAGGATGTGTATAATTTTTCTCAGTATGGTTATATCCTTTTAAGAATTATAATTTTAGGGGCTCCTGGGTGACTCAGTCAGTTATGCGTCCTATTTTGGCTCAGGTCATGATCTCACGGTTAATGGGTTGGAACCCCGCGTCGGGCTCTGTGCTGACAGCTAGCTCAGAGCCTGGAGCCTGCTTCAGATTCTGTGTCTCCCTCTCTGTCTGGCCCTCCCCTGCTCACGCTGTCTCTCTCTGTCTCTCTGCCTCTGCCTCTGTCTCTGTCTCTCTCTCAGAAATAAAACATTAAAAATGTTTAAAAACGAATGATAATTTTAAAACCTCCTTCTTTTAACCTTGTGAAAGTTTAATTAAAAAACTTTAAAAGCAAAGGAATGATAGCTTTATTGTTGTTAGTCTATGGACTTTGACTCAGCAAACTTCTGTCCATGATTCCTTTGATAGAGAATTAATTTAAAAGAAAATAAAAGAAAGACAAGAAACACTGACATCAGCTCAAAAGTTTTTTGCTGACCTTTAGTTAACAAAGCTCTAAATGGCTACTAGTCTTCCACCTGCAATCACGTGTAATAAACCTTTGCAGCAGAAGTCAAATTCTAAGAGAAAAAAGTTGGAAGCACACACTTACACCATAAAACCTTGTTTATTGCAACCATCAGTCTTCTAAGATATTCCCCACAATGGGATTTGGCAAAGCCATTACAAGGTGCCGTATGAGTTCCATTTGCCTACAGTAAATAGAATGTCAGAAGTGTCAGGGGGAAATAAATATCAGGCTGGTTAAAAGGGAGCAGATATGGCTCAAAGCATCATTGAGAGTATTGATTTATATGGCATGCTGTAATGACTGCAGATGTGGATCTGTTATTCTAGATGAGCAATGAATTTGATGAGCTGATAACACAGGGCCAGAGAGGCCTGGTTTTAATTACTGATGAGGAATTTATTTGTGAAGCACTGTGATTTACTGAGGGTTTGTTCTGTTATTGACAGGTGACCTTGGGGCTTTTCTCTTCTGATGAATCCCCAAAAAGGAGCTTTGAAAAGAAATAATCAAACAAAAAGTATTTTATCTGTACTTAGAACACAGTGAAGTCATTTGAGATATGTTGTTGGGGTGGAAACTACATTCTTGCTACACACAAAGTGTTTGCTGTTCTGGTTATTTGCTGCTTATAAATTACTGCTGATTTTTACTCAAGTATATTTTTATGTTTTTTTCCTCTAAAATAAGCCTTAATATGAGATTAGATGTTGGCATTTATTAGTGTGCTTCTGTCATTAGTATACACCTATTGGGGCAGATTTGCATGGAACCCTGGGATGTCTAGCATCACTGCTTCATTACATGATAGCTAATTTGTGTAATATGAATTGGGAACCAGAGGGGAGTTTATGGCCCTGACATAGTTCTCAGTGACCAGTAGTTTCTTGTTTTTATAAATGATACAGAATATTAAAATTAGAGAGAAGGTCAAAAGAACAGTGATCATTTTTATTCATTGTATTAACTCTCTTCCTTAAAGTAACAGAATTTTCCTCAAGTTCACTAAATGACAAATTTTGGATATTTGTAGTGCTATTTGTATCCCTTTTATCTAGGCAAAATTAGGGTTGAGTATGACAATTCTATGTATTTTTTTAAAAGAAATTAAATGTAGGATTTTAGGCTTTCAAATAGAGTATATATTGAAAACTAAGAGTTTCAAAGAATCACTTACCTATTTTATTTTATTTCACCCAGCAGTTTATGGAAATTATTCTGTACTGATTGTGTGGCAAACACAATAATTTCTGTTCCTAGAGTTGTTTTCAAAAAACATTGATGCTGTATAGTTTATAGAGTCTGTTAATTGTTTAAGCTATTTTTTAAAAAATCACTAAAGCAAGAAAACATCTGGACTTCAAAAGTTTCTAAAGGAGACCTAATGGTATTTATGTGTATAAACCTGTTACTACTTTGGGAAAAGTAAAGGATCAAGTCAGTTTGAAATGTAGTTAACTAATTTTCTTTTGCAAACCTTTTATCTTATTGTATTTCTTTGTTATCTTACTTTTACTTCTGAAGAGCTGATAGGCAATGGCACTGCAAATTTTTTTTGTGAGGATTGTAATGTTTTCTGCAAAAAATATTATACAGTCTACAATGATGATAATCTTAGCGTAAATAAATAGGTTGATGCTTTTATATCTCCATTTTTATGCGTGTATAGATCAATAACTAATTAAACTATTTTATTTATAGTAGATTTTATTAACTAATATCCTGAGTGTTTCAGGTGGGGGATTTTATCATTAAGGACAAATGTGGATTTTAGAATGAATTTAGTACCCTAAATTGTGTTGTTATAATGTAGAACTAGTGTATATATTCCTAAAACTATGATTTTTTTAACATTTATCAGACCAGGTTGACTTGAAATTTTTTAAATTGGAGGTTAGTAAAGATTAAATAATAATTAAAGCAGGCTTCATCTGTTTTGCGGTTTTATATTTTTAGGTGGGAAACATTGTTTTTCCTTTTGCTTTCTATCTATTGAGGATTTACAATTATAAAGTATATATAGACTTCTATATTATCTCCTCAACTTGAAGATTCATTTCTCATTTTATTAATTTTAGATAGGTTAAGTTCCACTAAACAAATGTCAAGTGTATGTCTTTAGGCAATGGGTAAATGCTCTCCTGGTAGTAAGATCTGTATTTTGGGAAGCTTGAGCACACTAAAGAGTCAAATGGCTAAATTCACAGTTTTCGTACCACAGATTTTATCATGAGGCACAAGAGTCAGTACCTACTTCAACGTATGTGATTTGTTTCCATAGAACAAAATTTATTTATATGCCTTTACACACTCTATTTACATTCTTCAGTGCAATCTCCTGACAGAATTTTATTAGTCTCCGAGGCCAATTTCTAAAGAAAATAGAAGTAAAGGGCACAAATTCAATTTGCTGTGGTGAGACTGAGAAACCAAAATTAAATACTTCAAAAAAGTTGATTCAGAAAAAGAATGAGCATAATTAAGAGGCTATTGCTCAACAAAGAAATAAAGGTAGATTACGCACTGAAGTGTATCTATGTCTACAATGTGTTATTTAATCAACACATCAGAATTTATGCATCCAAAGTATTTAGATATAAACTTTTCCAAATAATACTGCTTCTGCTCATAACATTTTTGAATCACCCTTTATGGAATTATACTCCAATCATATGTTTTGTTTTTCTAAATGTAATCAGTAGTAGCAGTCATTATCCTTTAGAATGAATTATTTTTCAGTATAACATTATAAAATTTACACATTAGTGGAAAACTGAAAAACTCAAGTGATCTTTTTCTAGTCTTATTTTCCTTGGCCTTGCTGCAGATTTTGAAAATATTGAAAATCTTTCTTCCTTGTCTTCTGTGACAATATAATTTTATGGTTTCTTTTGCCTCTTTGATCACTCTTCATCACTGTACCTCCATACTTAATCAATAAAAAGTTCTGTTGTTGGCCCTCTGTTTTTCTACCTCTATATTCACTGCCTTAAAGAGATCATGACTTAAACTATTACCTCTTCAAAAATGATCCTCAAAATCCAGAAACAATAGGTTTTCTTCTTTCCCGTTGTAGAAATCTAGCTGCCTTTAGTGATGTTCATATATCTCCAAACTGAACTAACAATTTTAATTTCTAAATCACCTTTCATAATTGTCTATATTAATATTAGTTGCATATATAATAATTGTATATATTTTAAAAAATTGTGTATAGTAGTGTGATTCTATTTTACAGGCTTATGGCTTTCATTCAAAGTTTACTGCCTTTTGACCCTCCCTTTTCCCCTTTTCTCCCCTTCCCTACTTTCCATTTCTAGTCAACACTAACACAAAGTAACTATAATGTTGGAATGGCCACCTGGCTTTTTCAGTCCCTTATTATTCTGATTTACCTTTCATTTTGCTTCTAGAATAATCGTTTCAAAATTTTGTATAGTTTGCTGTTATTATTTTCTTTAAGAATCTTTAGTGAATCTTTTTTTTTAAAGTTCATTTATTTTGAGGGGGGGCAGAGAGAGAAGGAGAAAGAGAATCCCAAGCAGGTTCCATGATGTCAGCCTGATGCTGCTCTCAATCTCACAAACCAGGGGATCATGACCTGAGTGAGAATCAAGAGTTGGAGGCTTAACTGTCTGAGCCACCGAAGCGCCCTATCTTTAGTGAATCTTTTAGTGATTTTTAAATTGCCTTTAGTTTAAAGAATTCAGTCTTTTCTATTATATGATTACCTCCTACCTATAAAACTTATCTGTTTTTCTGATTTCTCATTCTAACAGCTTCAGTAATCACTCATGGTTTTGCCTCTAGCCAAATAAATATGGATAAGTCAGTAATCTCTACAATGCATGCTGAAGACACTTACTGAATGTCAATAGAATTAAAATACTGTCTTAAAGTGTTTCTCTATGACCGTCTAAGAGAAGTTATCTTTATTTCCATGGATGCACATCTATATCACAAATGCAATGAAATCCAGATAGTTTTCTGTATTAGTTCTAGATCTCCTCCTTTGTTTCTATTTAGTTTAGAAGATAAAATTATCTTCTTTATGTAAGCTACATACAGTGTACTACTCTTCCTCATCTTTATATACAAAGGTGTTTTGTTTGTTAGTGTGTTTGTTTTTACCAAATGGAAAAAAAAATTAACTCCAAACCATTCCTTATATTTTTTCACATCTCAGCAGAGTTGGGTATTTGATGCCTTCTGGGCATTCTTATTTTAAATTCTCTGAAGTAATAGTCTCAATTTTCTCCCTACCTGCTTGATCTCATTTTAGAGATCTAAAAAAAAAAAAAAAAAAGAAAAGAAAAAGAAAAGAAAAACACTTGATATAGACATGGCATATATTTGGAAAATATCTTTATTTATTCTGATTTTCTTTTGGAATCACCATTTCTCTTATAGTGGCATAGGAAGAGTTATTGGATTCAGAAATGTATATGGGATTTTACTTCTGGTCTATGTAAGATTCAAAATGATGAAAATTAGTAGCTTTCATGGTTTTCATAGAGAATCATTTGAGTTCACAGTGAAGGACCTTGTGGTTGAACTGAATGTTCTTGCATCTATTTAGCTGAATAGAGGGGAATGCACAGTTGTTTAGCACTTTTATCATGCAAAAAATAAAGAGAAACTTAAACCTATTGTGTTAAACTTAAAATTTATTTTATTCTAGTTAACATTCTAAAAAAACCCAAAATTAACATTAAATTATGAAGAAACCACTTGTGATGTCAAGATATGACACAAAATGTAGAGAGTGACGTAGTTTCACCTTCTCCTCTCTCTGTCTTATTCTTGGTTACAGTCCCTCCCAGTATGCCCTTAATTACATTAACTTTATTTAATAATTACATTATTTCTCCTAATTGGAGATATTTCCTTCTCCATTTATTCCTCTACACTTTGTGGGAAATAAGTTACCATTTGGAAAACACATAGTTGATGAATTGAATGCACATCTCTAGAATACCTGGATCTACAGAAAAGGTAGAGTTAAATTTCAGGAGTACTACTATTTTAGAATTCTTGACAAATTATTACCTAGAATGAAGTTTTTTGTTTTTTGTATTTTTGGTACCCTCCATGGGAAGAGTTTGCTAAGCCAAACAGTAATGGTAAAATTCAGTATGTATTATATTTAAAACTATACAAACTAATTTTTAAGTATTTTAATCATATCTAATCATATACAAGTAATGGATTACTATCCTATTTTGCAGAATATACATAGACTTCTATAAGATTGAGGCTCATTCTTTTTGAATAGGTAATGGATGCATGTGTTAAGAAAAATTACAAAAGGGTAAGCATAATAAGGAAGTCTTCCTTTCATAGGCCCCTGTCAACTAGGCACCTAGTTCTCTTTGATTGAGTTTACATTTATTTGAGGTCTGTGCCACTTTTTTTTTTTAATTTTAAATATTTTTTATTTAAGCATGAGAGAGAGAGAGCGAGCGAGCAGGGGAGAGGCAGAGAGAGAGGGAGATAGAGTCTGAAGCAGGCTCCAGGCTCTGAGCTGGCTGTCAGCACAGAGCCTGACGCGGGGCCGAACCCACAAACCGTGAGATCATGACCTGAACCGAAGTCGGACGCTTAACCGACGGAGCCACCCAGGCGCCCCTGTGCCACTTTGTTTCTGAGCACCTGCCACTTACTAATGAACTGAGTAGCTTGAGAAGCAGTTGATAAGGATGCAGACACAAGTGCCAGGTCCTTGTGTTCTTGATAGTCGGTGAGGGGAGTTCTGCTATTTGAAATAACCGGACAAGAGTAAGGATAGATCATGACTCACATCCCTTCAAAAAGAAAGAAGTCAGGGGCGCTTGGGTGGCTCAGTTGGTTAAGCGTCCGACTTCAGCTCAGGTCATGATCTCACGGTTCGTGGGTTCGAGCCCCGCGTCGGGCTCAGACAGCTCAGAGCCTGGAGCCTGCTTTGGATTCTGCGTTTCCCTCTCTCTGTGCCCATCCCCCAGTCGTGCTCTCTTTGTCTCAAAAATAAATAAACTATTAAAAAAATTAAAAACAGATAAGCTCTAAAAAAAAAAAAGAGGTCAGGTTGACATGTGTTAGACTCAAAAGTACTTATTTTGATCATTGCAAATGAGCCATATTTGAATATTAAAGTGGTACTTCCTCTTGGCAACTTTGTTAGCAGTTTCAGATGACTATGTGGCCCTATAAATAGAAAAGAATTTATTACATCCAATGAGTATTTCCTCCATTTCTGAATAAACAAATCTATATATACTTATCAAACACTAAGTTAAGTATATTAATAACTTGTCCAGCAATATGATGATTTTGTGTGCATTATAACAATCACCTTTAAATATATTATTGATCTGAAATTTGATGCAGTATTTGAGCATATATAGTCAAATTGAGACCAACAAATGTTACTATGGAGATACCATGGCTTTAGAAAATATAAATATAAATGAAAGACTCATATTTTGGAAATAAGTGTCTTTCTGAATACCTATTGGTAGTTTTTATTTGTGAAAATGAAGATTGGATTGAATGCTGAATTCAATAAATACTGCTCCAGGGACTTATCTTTCTTTTTTTTTTTTAATATAATTTATTGTCATATTGGCTTACATACAACACCCAATGCTCATCCCAACAAGAATCCTCCTCAAAGCCAATCACCCATTTCCCCCTCTCCCACCCCCCATCAACCCTCAGTTTGTTCTCTGTATTTAAGAGTTTCTTATGCTTTGCCTCCTTCAGGGACTTTTCAAGAGGGATTTGGAAAAATTAATACAGTTGAAAAGGGAGGGAGATAACACGAGTGAATAGCAATAGTTATAAACATTAAAAAATAACAGGATGGAGTGCCTGGGTGGCTCAGTCGGTTAAGCGTCCAACTTCGGCTTAGGTCATGATCTCACAGTTCCTGGGTTCGAGCCCCGCATCGGGCTCTGTGCTGACAGCTAGCTCAGAGCCTGGAGCCTGTTTCAGATTCTGTCTGACCCTTTATTTATTTAGAAATAAATAAAGCAGTTTTATTTATTTCTGAGAGAGAGAGACAGCGTGAGCAGGGGAGGGTCAGAGAGAGAGGGAGTCACAGACTGAAACAGGCTCCAGTCCCTGAGCTGGCAGTCAGCACAGAGCCCGACGCCGGGCTCGAACCCACGAACCGCGAGATCATGACCTAAGTGAAAGTCGGACGCTTAACCGACTAAGCCACCCAGGCTCCCCAAAACAGTGAAAAACTTTTTAAACAAGAAAACTAACAGGATTATAATAACTATACAGAGACTACTTTATTCAATATGGCATTGGAGTACAAAATTTTATCTTTGAATACTACAATAATAAAAGAATATTAAAAAATAAATAGAAATAATAAGAAAGTTAAGAATGAGATAAACATTTAACTATAGAGAACGAACTGATGGTTACCATAGCGGAGGTAGGTGTAGGGATTGGTGAAATATTTGATGGGGATTAAAGAGTACACTTACAATGAGCACTGAGTAATGTATAGAATTGTTGAGTCACTATATTGTACACCTGAAACTAATATAATACTGTATATTAACTATACTGGAATTAAAAAAAAAAAAAAAAACTTAGGGTGCCTGAGTAGCTCAGTCAGTTAAGCATTCAACTTCATCTCAGGTCATGACTCATGTTTGGTAAGTTTGAGCCCCGTGTCGGGCTCTATGTGGACAGCTCAGAGCCTGGAGCCTGCTTCGGATTCTGTGTCTCCCTCTCTCTCTCTGCCCCTCTCGCACATGTCTTTTTCTGTCTCTCAAAAATAAATAAATGTTAATAAAAACTTAATAAAAAATGAAATAAACGTAGTAACTAAAATGCCTCATTGTCCTTAGGCATATTTTATCTGGAAGAAAAAAAGTCGATTTTACAAACCACTCTGCGCCATTCTGCTCTTCTACTCTAACCTAATAACAAAACAATTATGCATCAGAACTTCTATTCATGAAATTTAAAAAGGAACTTTTAACCATCATCCAGTATTTGTAGGAATGCAAATTGGTGCAGCCACTGTGGAAAACAGCATGGAGTGTCCTGAAAAAAATAAAAATAGAACTACCATATGCTCCAGTAATTTCCTTAATGAGTATTTACTCAAAGAGTATGAAAACACTAATCCAAAATGATATATACAGGGGCGGCTGGGTGGCTTAGTTGGTTAAACGTCCGACTTTCGCTTAGGTCATGATCTCGCGGTTCGTGGGTTCGAGCCCTGCATCGGGCTCTGTGCTGACTGCCAGCTCAGAGCCTGGAGCCTGTTTCAGAGTCTGTGACTCCCTCTCTCTCTGACCCTCCCCTGCTCACGCTGTCTCTCTCTCTCTCCTAGAAATAAATAAAACATTAAAAAATTAAAAAAAAAACTAAAAGATATATGCACCCCTGTTTATTGCAGCAGTATTTATAATAGCGAAGGCATGGAAACAGCCCAAGTATCCATTCATAAGTGAATAGGGGAGATGTATATATCATACCATCCAGGCAACCAAAAATGATCTCTTATTATTTATTTATCACTCTTAATCTCCTTTATCTATTTCACCTAACGCCCCAACCAGCTCCCCTCTGGCAACGACCAGTTTGTTCTCTATATTTAATAGTCTGGTTTTTTTTTTTTTTTTTTTTTTGGTCTGTCTCTTTTTCTGCTCATTTGTTTGTTTTGGTTCTTAAATTCCACACATGGGTGAAATGGTATGGTATTTGTTTTTTCTGACTGACTTGTTTTCCTTAACATTATACTCTCCACTTCCATACATGCTGTTGCAAATGGCAAAATTGATTCTTTTTGATGGCTGAATTCCTCCTAATCCTCCTATACGTGCACACATGATATTTGTCCTTCTCTGCCTAACTTATTTCACTCAGAATAACAACCTCAAAGTCCATCTATGTTGCTACACATGGCCAGATTTCATTCTTTCTCATTGCCATGTAGTATTCCATCGTATAGATAAACCACATCTTCTTGATCCATTCGTCCATTGATGGACACTTAGGCTCTTTCCATGTTTTACATGTGCTCCTATGCATCAGCATTTCTGTATCCCTTGGGTAAATTCTTAGCAGTGTTATTGCTGGGTCATAGTGGGGTTCTATTGTTAGTTTCCTGAGGAACCTCCACACTGTTTTCCAGAGGGGCTGTACCAGTTTGCATTCCCACCAACAGTGTAGGAGGGTGCCCGTTTCTCCACATCCTCGCCAGCATCTAGAGTCCTCTGATTTCCTCATTTTAGCCACTCTGACTGGCGTGAGGTGGTCTCTCAGTGTGGTTTTGATTTATATTTCCCTGATGAGGGATGCTGAGCATCATTTCATGTGTCTGTAGGCCATCTGGATGTCCTCTTTGGAGAAGTGTCTGCTCATATTTCTGCCCATTTCTTCACTGGGTTGTTTGTTTTTCGGGTGTGGAGTTTGGTGAGTTCCTTATAGATTTTGGATATTAACCCTTTATCTGATACGTCATTTGCAACTATCTTTTGCCATTGCGTTGGTTACCTATTCGTTTTGTGGGTTGTTTCCTTTGCCATACAGAGGCTTCTAATCTTGTTGAGGACCCAATCGTTTATTTTTGCTCTTGATTCCCTTGCTTTTAGGGATGTGTCAAGTAAGATGTTGCTGCGGTGGAGGTCAAGGAGGTTGTGTCCTGCATTCTCTACTAGGGTGTTGATAGTTTCCTGTCTCACGTTCAGGTCCCTTATCCATTTTGAGTTTATTTTTGTGTGTGGTGGGAGAAAATGATCTAGTTTCATTCTTATACACGTTGCTGTCCAGATCTCCCAAAACCATCTCTTAAAAAGGCTGTCATTTTTCCATTGGATATTCTTTCCTGCTTTGTCAAAGATAGTTGGCTGTATACTTTGGGGTCCACTTCTGAGTTCTCAATTTTGTTCCATTGGTGTATGTGTCTGTTTTTGTGCCAATACCATACTGTCTTGATGATGACAGCTTTGTAGTAGAGGCTAAAGTCTGGGATGGTGATACCTCCCGTTTTGGTTTTATTTTTCAGTATTACTTAGGCTATTCCGGGTCTTTTCTGGTTCCATACAAATTTTAGGATAGTTAGCTCTAGTTTTGAGAAGTATGCTGGTGCAATTTTGATTGGAATTGCATTGAATGTGTAGATTGCTTTGGGTAGCAATGACATCTTAACTATATTTATTCTTCCTATCCTTGAGCATGAAATGTTTTTCCATTTCTTTGTGTCTTCCTCAATTTCCTTCATAAGTTTTCTATAGTTTTCATCATACAAATCTCTTGTATCCTTGGTTAGGTTTATTGCTAGGTATTTTATGGTGTTTTGTGCAATTGTGAATGCGATCAGTTTCTTGATTTCTCTTTCTGTTGCTTCATTGTTGGTGTATAAAAATGCAACCGATTTCTGTACGTTGATTTTGTACCCTGCAACTGTGCTGAATTCTTGGATCAGATCAAATAAGCTTCTGGTGGAGTCTGTCGGGTTTTCGGTGTAGAGTATCATGTCATCTGCGAAGAGTGAAAGTTTGACTTCCTCTTTGTCAATTCTGATACTTTTTATTTCCTTTGTTGTCTGATGGCTGATGCTAGGACTTCCAGCACTATGTTAAACAACAGTGGTGAGAGTGGACATCCCTGTCGTGTTCCTGATCTCAGGGGGAAAGCTCTCAGTTTTTCCCCGTTGAGGATGATGTTAGCTGAAGGCTTCTCATAGATGGCTTTGATGATGTTTAAGTAGGTTCCTTCTATCCCAACTTTCTCTAGAGTCTTTATTAAGAAGGGATGCTGTATTTGGTCAAATGTTTTTCTGCATCTATTGACAGGATCATATGGTTTTTATCTTTTCTTTTATTGATGTGATGTTGAACCAGCCCTGTTACACATGAGTGAACCCCACTTGATCTTGGTGGATGGTTCTTTTTATGTGCTGCTGGATTGGATTTGCAAGGATCTTGTTGAGGATTTTTGCATCCATATTCATCAAGGATATTGGCCTGTAGTTCTCTTTTTTTGCTGGATCTCTGTCTGGCTTGGGAATCAGAGGGATGCTGGTTTCATA